>NW_006766967.1:34486-48931 GCF_000275845.1 Dichomitus squalens LYAD-421 SS1 | reverse complement strand
TGATGGGCTAGCCGAACCTGCCGCATACGGCAAGGTACCAACCTCATTTCTCGTGCCCGTTGTTTTCCAAGAGGTCTGTCGTGTCCCAAACCTCACATAAAAAATATAAATCGCGAGTATGTTGAAGACGAAAGCCTTCCGCGTCGATTGACACTACCCTTGAGGCACTTTGTGAGGGGGGAGGAGTGTTATCGTCGCTCGAGGGGTTTCTTGTCGGCTAGTCTCGCTTAGCCCATCACCTCTATCAATGGCCTCTGAACGCGTCCTGCGTCCTCAAGAATTGAGCGGCCCTACTACCCCTCCTGTGGATATCTTGAGCGTAGCTTGATGGAGACGACGAGAGTTATAACGGGTAAATCTGCGGAGGCTGCCAGCGAAATTCTACATGCGATAAGTGACTTCTTTAGACTTTGACGTAGCCTAATGAGTACAAGAATTGCCATCACGCAATGCCTAGAGTATTTTTTAAGCGAGGTATGAATTAGAGAAGGCTGCTGAGTCTGCAGATGGAGGAGGACATCAGGGCGCTAAAGCAAGGACAACCAATCAGGGGCGGATCAGATGCATCGGGCAACCCGCATTCACATGCGCCGCCGGTCGGCAAGAGGGTGACAAGCTCCGGGAATACGTCGTTATACGATCCTTCCACCTTCTTCCAGCTGCGTCATTTTGACTGACGTCCTCAGACTGTCCTGCTTGACTTTACTATACCAAATCAGAAGATGAGCATCTCCCACGGCATCAGGAGAGCGGGCGTTATCGGCGCTGGACAAATGGGTACGTCCTTGATCGTATGTTGTCCGTCGCGTCTGCTCACCCCATGCCATAGGTCTCGGGATCGCATTCGTGTCCGCAGTGCACGCCAAGGTTCCAGTGCTGCTTCACGACCGGTCTTCGGCACAAATCAAGTCAGGGCTTTCGTTCTTCGACAAACTACTCGCGAAAGATGTCTCGAAGGGAAAGTTGACTTCCGAAGCAGCCAAGGAGGCTAGAGATCGTGTCGCGGTTGTGGACGATCTGAAGGGCTTCAAGGACGCTGATTTGGTTGTTGAGGTATGTTCACACACATCTCGGAGCGCATCTCATCCCTTTTGAAATTGCCGTGTCGTTGCATCCGCGCATTTGTATTCATGTGCGCGCATGCAATGGTACATTCGCCTTTTCGGGTCGACCACCCAACCCAAGGAGTGGACGATGCTCGTCACGGAAGAGATCTGGGTGTTTTTGACTAGCAAGAATTTGGTGCAAAGGCTCAGAACGTCAGTTTTCCAGTATGGTTGCACCGTGGTCAAGCCGTGTATGACGCCACAGTGTATCGGCTCAAGTACGCGTCGAACTTTGTACTTTGCGGATATTCCCGAGAAATTTCGTTTACAAGTATGTCCAAGCGCGCCTTCAGAGGCTTGTCGTCGTGCTCCCCGTGCACGTCGCGCCTGGGGGTCAAGACGTTTTCGGAGTTCTCCGAGTTACCTGGAACCCTTCTCAAACTATCACTAAGATGTCCTTGGGGCACTTTCACCTCGAGATGAGTGCTTGATACTCGCCACCAGTACACGGGGGTCAATCGTGGTGCACACCGCGGCGCCATACACGGCTTGACCGCAGTGCAACCATACTGGAAATCTAACGTTCCCCAAAGGCTACCACGACGGGCAGCGCTCTTCTACCAAGATTTAATCCCTTCTCCATCGACTTTTCGCCAATCTAACACGCCCGACTCCCTGTCGTGCGTGGTTGCTTTGGCATCAGCCTGCTTACGAGATGCGAGATGTGCGTCGCTGCGGGCAGGTGCATGTACTCCGGTATTGTCAGCAGAGGTTGATCTTGACCAGATTTCGACGCTCGCTGCTGGGGACATCCTTGCAGCGTCCGAAGCTCAGGCTCTGTATTTGCACATCTGCAAACATACTTTGTCAAGTTCCATCCCTTGAATTCACATTCCGCCACTACGGATTTCCCGTTGTGCCTGTCGAGGACAATCACATGTTCGCATGTGCTTTTTGGACAGCCGAAAGCATGCCTGACAAGCTCTCGATGCTAGTCTTGAACACATCCACGTTTGCAGAGATCACGTGAGGAAATAGGTGTTGTGGAATACTATCGCTTGACTCTAGCCGTTCGAGATTCAGCACAGGCGGGTCGACCCTATATGTGCATCCAAATTTCACCTCATTGTCTCAGAGCGAACACCGTGTTCGGCATTGCTAAATCCTACGTACAGGCAGTTTCCGAGAACCTGGCGGTCAAACAGGGCATCTTCCGCACGCTGTCCGCGGAGTTGTCTCCGAAGACGATCCTCGCGACGAACACGTCCTCAATCAGCATCACAAAGATCGCGGCTTCCACCATACCTGAAGGGAAGACCGCAGCGGATCCTGAGGGCAAGGAGAGCGCTTCCCGAGTGGTCGGCTTGCACTTTTTCAACCCGGTCCCGGTGATGGTGCGTACATACGCCTACTGGTTGGCAGCTCCGACAACGGGGTCAGATTGCGGGTGCTGATCTCCTACTGCCACGTCGTCACAGAAACTGGTGGAGCTGATCGCTGCGGCGCAAACGTCGGAGGAGACCCTCAACCGCGCGAGAGCATACGCATCGGCGTGCGGAAAGGGTGCGCATCGCATTCTTCCTCCGTCCATCTATCGTTCACCATCACTTTCATCTACACTACCCATCACCTCACTGACTCTGACCGCGCTTGCTTGCGACAGAGGTGACATATTCGAAGGACGTTCCTGGCTTCGTGGCAAACGGGCTGCTGATGCCCTTCATCAATGAGGTGCGTGGAGCTGCGGACTCTGTGTCTCGCGGGGGCGCCATGCTGAACGAGGGCTTGCTGCGAATACATAGGCTATTCTGATGCTTGAGAAGGCAAGTCGCTCACGAGCAGCCGGAAATGTGATCATATGGGCTTACCAGATTCGTTCCAGGGTATCGCCACCCGGGAGGATATTGACAAAACGCTGAAATTGGGCATGAACCATCCAATGGGACCTCTCCAATTAGGTTTGTCCTCCGCAGCTTCCCGTGTTCATGTTGCACTAATGAACGCTCTCTTTGGCAGCCGATTTGTGAGTCGCATTCATGTGAGCTTGGTCGACGTGTCATCACTGATTTCACACCACCGTCTCGTTGGCGCACCATTCGGCCCTCGAATGTCTCCTCGCCCCCCTCGCACAAACGGCTTATCTTTCCGATGACCCGGTCGCCTCTATGTGCACACGTACACAAACATCCGGGCCACCTGCCCCACCTGGAAATTTGCCGCCTCGTTTGATCTTGCGTGCGTGCTCTCCTACTCTTTTGGTCTTCCATCGTCACTGCCACAATCGTTCATGGGTTGGTGATTACTATGAACGGCTACTCCTCATGGCTCGCTCGGACGACGGCTCGTTCTCGTCGGACGTATGCACTGTGCCCTTGGCTGCGCGTCTCGCGCGTGCTGCTGGAACCGACAGCATTGGGCTGGACACGTGCCTAGCAATCCAGCAAACGATCCACAACGGCACGGGCGACTCTAAGTACCGCCCAAGCGTGCTCCTGGAGCGCATGGTGGACGCGCAGTGGTACGGGAAGAAGAGCGGGAAGGGCTTCTACGACTACCCCAGCGAGTAGTCGTACCGTACCGTATCGTGTGCGCACTTGCGCACGGGTGGCCATGGTGGCCGTAATTACCTCTCACGCAACGGATGCTGTCTCTCTTCTGCGTTTGGATCGACCGCCTGGAGCCGCCTTCGGGTCATCCACTCTCTGATTCATTGCATCTGGTCTATCGGCGTCGTGGGCCTGGTCGTCCCGATCACTGCCGGTCTCGTGGAGGCACGGTTAGGATCCGGTGCGGGGCGCGCGGTGTTCCTGTCTTGCTCGGGCAGCACGGGAAGCGTCGTTCAGCCTAGTTTCATCCGCAGGAGGCTGGGCCTCATTGATGCCAACTTTGTGGGCCCACACCGGCAACTATACCGACTGGCTCGTGCGGGCCTGCAGGGCTGGCGACCACTCTCAAGGGAGTCGCGTGACCGAGTCTTGGGTACCGTGGAGTGTCGGTCAGGTGCCATGGATTAGATGATCATGTCCGCGTTTGCGGCGCGTGTATCTGGTCGCGACTCTCTGTGCTGTCTTTCGATGACTTTTTCATACTATCGATCTTCATGGATAGACTTATTGCAGTGTCGTGTGCGCTCAGTATGATTACGAGCCGCCGGCAGAACAACTATGAGGCGCGGAGGTGCGTGTGCTCCCGAGCCGACTCGCCTGCTTCTCCGGAGTTAGATGTCAGGCAAGTCAAACGTAAAGGCAAACTCCGCGCTGTTTTTAGTTCGAATGGGCACACGGTGCGCTTGACGCGGCGTTAACTCGTCAGACGCGTGAAGTGGTCCACGGCCCTACTCTGTCAAATGAGCCTACATGACGCATTCCTGTTACGTTGATAGGGATTTCATCGACCGTCATTGAGGTCACCTAGGTGTGTTCCTGCCAAATGGGGATGGGATGGGTCGAAAGAGAGGTAGTATCTCATGGTGATTGGGCGCGTTGCTGCGAACGTAGGAAGACCTATTGGTCTGGACTATGAGAGCTTCGACGTGAAACAAGTTTCTGTTCTGCCATTCGGACCGCGGGTTGGACGCCCTCATCGATGCGAAGGTTCTGTTGTCGTGGAATAGCAGCGTGAGCTTGTCCGCTCGACACCTTCATCCACAATGTTTCAGGGTGTTCACTCTGTGGCGTCATCGACGTTTCGAGGTCAAGGGCTAGCAGGCTATCTGTCTTTTGCCCTTGAGATCTTCCTTCTCGAGGGTCGAAGCACAGCACAGCTTCTTCTGCTGTGTAGCCCTTTGTCACGCAGGTCGGAGGGCTATCGTGCCCCCAAAATCCTGACACTTGCTACAATCGGCGTCCACCTGTTGGGTTCGCTGAGATGGACCTGTGCGTTCGGATCGAAGTGGTGTAACCTAGTGCTTCCCACAGCCACCCAACATGCTACGGTTTACGGCGCGGATTCGCAACATCGGGCCGACTTGCGGACGCACGCCGGCATGTCTGCAACGAGGCCACCTTCTCGCCGGGATCGCTCGCTCGCTCTCCCTTCCTCTCCATCAGGGTCCTACATCCCGTGCGGCGATTCGAGCACATTGCGGGTCCCTCCTTCGAAGGTAGCAGTTCCCCCATCTCCGGTTGTCCGTCCGCCTCGGCACCCTCTCCTCCACTCGCCCTTAAGGGGTCTGGTGGATACGGGTACGTCTGAGGATATTCGAAATCCCTGTCGAGTGTGCTTGCGTAACCAGATGCTCTTGGCGCAGCCTGATTGGGTACTCGCGGACGCAACCCGGATCGACGCACTGATCACACGACGTCAGCTCGCCTATCGCTCGAACTTCTGCTGGTTGAGAGCTGTTGCAGGGCGAGCGGGGTAGGGCCACCAGACGCCATGCGGGCGCTCGAGCTGCCAAGATAGGCGTCGACGCGGAAGCGGAAATGGCAAACCCGGCACAATGGCACGCCCCGCGCTTTCGTGGAGGCAATCGGAGTGTCCATAGTATAGCATGGGCAACGCGGGCGTGTAAGTGCTGCAATATTACCCGGCCTCCCCCCTTGTGCGGATGCTTATAAGGACTTGGCTCGCTGTCCTGAGGTCAGACCAACACCTCGGAGCACATACAGCCCCTCCGACTACCACATCTCTGTGCCTCCCTATTCACCTACTCTCTTTGATTCTTCAACCATCCACGTCCTACCGGATCGTGTCACGTCTTTTCTCTGTGCTGCCCACCGTCGTCGATAGAGCACGATGTGTGAAATTGAGTGGTGAGTAGCATCCGTGCAGTCGATACGGCGAGATGTTCCCGGGAGTGAACGCCTGTCCTGATTGGCCTCCTCTTCGCGTTTCGTTGTACCACAGCTTCGGGAACTACCACCGCGGGTGCGAGGTGCGTTATTTCCTCTACCCGAAGCGGCTCCGTATATCCTACCTCGCCTTCCTCGGCCTGACGTGGGTATTCTCAAATAGCACTACGTGAAGCTCTACGAGAGCGGGAACAAGACGGATTGCGGCTCGGCGAGCTGCGCGCTGAGCGTCGCGCACCAACATCGTCCAGGGCAGCGCGTCTGCACCTGCTCGAAGGTACGTCCGAATCGAATGCGCGGGACACTCTGGCATGGGCGTTCCAATGCGAACCTCATTTTGCTTCTGACGCAGGTGCCTCGTGAATGCCGGAGGGTGCTGAGCCTGATCCACGAGAGATGCGATAACTGCACCCGCGCGGCGTGGGCCACGTTGGAGCGCGAGTCAGGCCGGGTCTGGTGACACCCCTCCGCGTTGCCGCGCCTTGATCTTTCGCTAAGCGACAGGGAGGAATGTGCTTCGCTTGCCAGTTCCACGACCCCCTAGAGAACCGGAGCTCGGTTTGCTGTTGACCACACTAGTTCTCTTGCTCGGGAGTTCTTGGGTCACTGCACCATCTTCCTATCCTCACTTTTTCTTGGATTTATTGTGCAGGGAACTATTAATCTGTGTACTACTCTTATGTAGTTGTATCGATACCGAGCATTGCAATGTACGATAAGCGCATTTATCTGTCCATAATCAGACCTGTGCGGGAGACATGAGGAAGGGGAAGGCGTCTATTGATATGCCCCAAGTGTACCACCGTAACTGTTGGAATCATGAGGGAAACTTCTCATATCTATTAATTTGACGCGGAAGCGCATACAAAATTTGCACCCCAGAAAGGTGCTTGGCGCCAACGCGCTTATGACCACTCATGGGCGTCTAGGTTACCAAATTTGGAGGGAGGTGAATGTAGTTGCGGTCACTTCTTACCTTACCTTGAACACCCACTGCCATCCACGACTACCCCCACCTCAACATATCATGTTTGTACTTATTCTCGAGCTTCCCACCGGACGTACCACCGAACCGGCTATAGGACAGGCACAATCATGTCTGTGGCAACGCCAGACGACGTCATCGACGATGCCCTCAGCGACGGACGACGGCGTGGCAGCGACGTCTAGGATTTGTTTCCTCCATCCACAATGACCTCTGCTCTGCCACCTCTTGCTCAAGCTTTCTCTGGCGCGCTTGGGAGTGCGGCTGCGAATGCAGTCTCGTACCCTCTCGACCTCGTCGCCACAAAGTTGCAGACCAACAGCTCTCGCAAGCACAGAGGGTTTCGGGGCGTATATCGACTCGTCACCCACATACGATATTCGGAGGGATTGGTGGGGCTGTATGATGGGTTGCCCACAGATACGGCGTCGACGTTGATATCCAAGTACGTCTTTCATCAGGGGTGGTCAGAGTGTGTGATTTTGAGGCGATTCTCATACCGAGGACGATTATGGTCACGATTCCCAGAGAAGCGTCTGCGATTCTGTGCGATTATGCCAAAGTCGCCTCCAGAATCGTCCCAGAATCGCCCCGTAATCGTGCACTCTTTCCACCCTAATTGCAGTATTTAGTTGACGTGGTGCTGACCGAACTAGCTTTCTATACTTCTATTTCTACACACTCCTCCATGCACTCGCAGTCCGAAGGAGAGGCTCTTCAAAGGAGCCGCTTCTCCATACACTCAAACTTGCCCTTACTTCTCCGACTCGTCCGGTACTCCTGTGGCCGTCCACAGAGCTCGCGATCGGTTTCGTCGCAGGAGTCGCGAGTCGTGCCGTATCTACACCTCTCAGTGTGATCACCGTTCGCCTCCAAACGAGCGACGAGGACGACGGCGCGAGTGATGAAAGCGCAAAACGAACTGCGGAGGACAGGAGACCGGGGTTCACTGAAGTCGTACGGAACATATATGCAGACGAGGGGTTGCCGGGATTTTGGACAGGTGCGCACGATAAGTGCACTCCTGTGGTCGTCTGACTTGACGCGCACCGCTAGGCTTCCGCCCAACGCTACCCCTTTGCCTCACCCCCGCCCTCACATTCATGTTCATGCAACTTCTTAGCCGCCTCCGCCTTCCGCGCAGGTCTCCCTCCCCGTCAAGCCAGTCCGCGCTCGGCGCGTTCCTCGGCGGCGCGGCTGCAAATGCACTCGCTATCACGATTCTCTACCCCCTTCTCCTCGCGAAGGTGCGCGTACAAGCATCGCGGACGCGTTCTGGGCATACGCCCTCTATGACGGACGTGTGGGCCGCGGCATTGAGGGCAGAGGGCTGGCGAGGGCTGTATGCAGCGCTCGGGGTCCAGATTGTGAAGGGATTCGTGAGTCAGGGCGTGACTATGCTCGTGAAGCAGAGGTGCGTCTGTGTCTGCGGGTGGCTACCCGTCATGCTCACTGATGGTCCTCCGACGTTGTGCAGAATCGAGCGGGCGGTGGCCAGGTTGTACGCCAGGAAATAGCAGATGCACGAGTACATATCACTGAACCGTCGGCACATATCCTGCTCATGTGCTTGTATCACAGATTGTATGGTACGTCTTTGAGAGTCAATGACGTCCACAAGCTCACAAGGGGACCAGGTACTCGTCTGCCGAATACCTATGTGTAGATGATGTCATGCGCAGATCTCCCTGAAGCAGGCCTGATAGTGAATACATCTTCCGCAAACACCCACGATTGACCAATGGCGTGCTACAGCTTCCTGTCACCTCGCCCCTGTCGTTAACAATAGCTCCCCCGACTGAATGTTGACCAATCTCTTCGCACATTTGAGGTTTGCTCATTACCGCAGCAGCGTCACGCCATCTGGATGCTGCGGTCGTTCCAGATCCGACTCGGACGTTCCAGATCCGACTCGGAGATGAGTTGCGGATGAGCCGGAGTACATAAAGCCACTGCGAGCGAGAACGCGCCTCCAATGGACTCCTGCCGTTACGCCTGTGACAGATGGGGGAGGCAACCCAGTCCGCTTGCACGCGGCTCAGCCAGGTACGTGCTGTTGACAGCTACGTGGATACCGCCTAGCTTTCGATCGCCTTTCTGAATAACTATGCGGGCGGTATCCTCCATGTCGCGTCATTGGTCTGCTCACATCCCCTCTGAATTCGCAGGTGTCCGACGGCTGCTTTGTCGTATGGACGGCGTACCGTGTTGCTCGCAGTTGTGAGTGTTCATTGAGCTCCATCTCCCCTTCACGTCCCCCTGGTCGTTGTTGTTCTATCGTGCGCAATGTGTGCCATCGCAACTTCGTGCCGAGCTTTCCCTGCCGTTTCGTGCAGCTGTCAGGATCGCTGACCCATGCATTTTCTTTTTCGCCTTCAGCTTCTTTGGCAGCCGAGGCAGCCCCGCTCGAACAAGGGCAAGCGAGAGGGCCCACCGCCCACTGCATCCGTCGCGTACCGGCACTGCGAACCACCGGCAGGTCCCCAGTCCCGGACGCTAGTCATCGCGTTGAGCGAAGTGCTCATCGTGGTCGTCGGGCCGGCGTATTGTGCCGACACCGACATAGTATACCACAATTTTGAATTGTGGTTCGCTCGGATCTGGTTTGGACGTCGTACGCTGGAAACAGAGTGTGACGTCCCGACTGGCTTCGGGCACTCGAAAATCAATTACCCCAGGACGCGGCGTTTGCTTTGCAACGCAGCAACGCCACCCTCAAGCCCGACAAGGCCGGTGGCGATAGACATATACTCGTGGACTGAATGAATACCATGTTGTTTTTATCGTGTGATGCAAAGTGTGACTGTCTGGATGGTGAGCGTGAGTTAATTGATTGCGCTGTTAGTTTGCTTCATAACGCAAGAAGCCCCTCCATGGGCAGTCGCTAACAAGAATTGTCACGCGCGGGCACGAGTGCAGCGACGAAAGAATACGAACGTACATACCAACTCCAACTTCTAAAGCATCTGGACGAGCACATTACCGCAGCACAGGAAGCAGGCACGGCCTATCTTGACGCACTGCCATTCCAGGGTAGATGCGGAGCTTGAAAGCATGGGATCGATACATATAAAGCTAGCCGCGAGGGATGTCATCTCCCCAATGGACTCCCGCCTGCGTTGCAGGGTTGGAGGCAACCCAGTCCGGTACGTGTCTTCTTCTGTGCTGAGTTACCGTATACTTACGCATTCAACGATGCCACCAGTGCCACATGTGTCGACGGCACACTGGCATGCCTGCAATGCCGATGCGGGTCACCGCTAAGCTTGCAGCTGTGAGTACCCTTCAATGAACTTGATTCCATCCTACTATTCCCCCCCTCTCCCCTCAGTCCTTCCTGTGGGCGGTAAAACCTACGTAGATCGTTGCCATTTTCAGTTGCTCGCATTCCGCTACGTCTTGCACTATTTCTGACTACCGTGTACTGCCCCGCACCCACAGATGTCCGTTTGTGTCCCGGATGCAACACATCCTCGATGCGAATGTGTATGGACGTCCGCCGCTTGGTATATCCCGGTTGCGGGCGTCGCTGAGCCGCGGTGAGCTCAGAGCTCAGCGTGGTCAGCGTCCGACTCGGAGTTCGAGGGCCTCGGACTTCGGGTTGCGTAGAACCAGTCTGGTTCGTCCTAAGCTAGTCTGGACGTCGCGCCCTTGCAGTCCGCGACATCCCGACATGCTTGGGACATTGGCAAATCAAATACCCCAGGACATCCTTCTGCCGCCGTGGCCACGGTGGCTGCTGCAGTGCCACTGTCGAGCTCGGAGGACTTGAAACTACGGAAACCTACATGTAGTATGTAGTCGTGTTTGAGGCGAAATGTAAAGTTGTCTTTGTGTAGTGAACTGCGCTCCCAACGCCCGGTATGGCCGATCGTCATCTGATAACCGTTGAAGATGGTTGAACAGGACATGCTACGCGTACGGACAAGGTCCTCAAGAGTGCAACAATATCGGGCACGATTAGTGCCACCGATAGGTTGTTTTTTTCCAGCGTATATATAACATGTCCTTTTCGAGGTTGCATGCGCACAAGGGGGAGCGGTCGGGTGCGAGCGTTGGAGTGATGGTGCGTATTCCTGCCACGGTTGCTGTGAACGGATATGAACAGAGGTTGTGGGATAGGTCGTTCTGTGCGCGCTCCCCACGGTGGTGTCGATGGCGAGGAGAGGCAGACCGAAGAGGATGAGATGCCGAGGACCAGATGCCGAGGACCAGACGCCGAGGACGAGACACCAAGGACGCCAAGTGTGGGATTTGGTGAGTGTACCGTCGAGAAAGACTGAGAGGGGCGTGGTTTGGGGGGATAGTGAGCAGTAAGGCGTGGTTTGGGGGGATAGTGAGCGGTAAGGCATGGTTTGGGGGATAGTGAGCAGTAAGGCGTGGTTTGGGGGATAGTGAGCGGTAAGGCATGGTTTGGGGGTATAGTGAGCGGTAAGGCGTGGTTTGGGGGAGTAATGGGCGGTAAGCCGTGGTTTGGGGGAGTAATGGGCGGTAAGCCGTGGTTTGGGGGAGTAATGGGCGGTCAGAGGTATAGAGAGCGATCAGGAGTCATCAGCGGTAGTAGGGGGTCGTTACGGGGGTCATTACAGAGCTAGAGAGCAATCGGGCAGACGGTCGCCCTAGCAAACTAGCGGCCAGAATCGGTAGATACAAGCATGTATTGTACAGTACACAACCAAATATATTTCTTTGTGGCGACTCTACAAAAAGTGTGCACACGCATCAGGCAGCGGCGCACAGAAGTCGAATCAAGACTTGAGCGCTTAAGCCACGCGCGCCTTGCTCTCTGTCCGCCACCATCTCCTCCGACCCCTCTCGCTACGTTTTGACTATCCCCCTTGTACAACGTGTTTTCTCCGCTACCGTCGCTGTCTAGTTCTGCTTCTTGTTTAGCAGCTATCTGGGGTACACCGGACATGCCAGCGCAGTCAACATACCTGTACCGGAATGAGCAACAGCAGCTGGAAGAAAAGGCCTGGTATACCGAACCGCACAGGTGAGTCTCCGCAAATGTACCGTATCCGCAGTTTCCTCCCAAGGAGGTAAGATGTTCCTCCCCCGCTCCGCCTTTGGCCCAACACCTTCTCGACCACCAGAGACTCAGCAGCGGCGTGCAGGAGCACGACCATCTATCTGGGTTACACCGGACGTGCCAGTGCAGCCATATGCCGTGCCTGTACCGAATGTTCTTTGCCACCGGAGGAAGTACCGAGGTGCACAGGTGAGTACATACCAAGTCCCAAGCATCCTCCTCATCTGCGGCCGTTGGTACTGAATCCGCAGTCTCGTCTAGAGGCCGAGGTAAGTGATTTCCTCGCCCATGGACTCGGAAGGTGCAGGTGAGTATGTACCATGTCCCGAGCTGGTACCAAATCTGCAGTCTCGTCTAGAGGCCAAGGTAAGCCGCGTACTCGCAAGTACAAAAGCTCGCAGGTGAGTACATACCAAGTCTCAAGCCTCCGTATCGGTACCAAATCCATGGTCTCTTCCGGAGGCCGAGGTAAGTGGCAAATACCCTCTCGACCACTGGAGACTCTCCAGCGGAGTGCGGAAATGTGACCATCTCCTCCAACCTGTCTCCCTGCGTCTCGAGTACTCCCCTGTACCGACATCCAATCAATGTAATTGTCGTCTAGCTCTTCCTCATCAGCTGTCTGGAGTACACCGGACATGCTAGTAGCACATACCTGTACCGAACATAGTCTGCTGCTGGAGGACTCTCAAGTACCAAAGCACAAAGGTGAGTACGTATCAAAACTCAAGCTTCTGCGCCTGTCGTCGTTGGTACCGAATCCGCAGTCTCTTCCTGACGTAAGTCGTCTCCTGCGCGGTGTTCCCCTCACATGAGGCTTGAGGCTGAACATCTTCTTGACCACCGGGGACTCAGCAGCTGAATGCAGGAGTCCGGCTGTCCCCTCCAACTCGTCTCCCCACATCTCGAGTACCCTTTGTACCGGTTGTGCTGCCATTCTTGTCTACATTGTCAGCTGTCCGGGGTGCATCAAACATGCTAGCACAGACATACCTGTACTGAGCCCAGTCCGCCGCGCAGTGATGAGTGACAGCCAAGTCAGGCGTGCCAAAGTGCACAGATAAGTACGTACCAAGTCCCAACCCAGCCCCCTCCCGATGTAAGCGGTCCCCGCATCGAGCTCCCTTTGCATGAGGTTTTCGGCCGGACATCTTCTCGACCACCGGAGGTTCTTCAGTGGTGTGCGGATGTGTAGGATGATCACCTGTAGGTAGGATATGAAGATGTAGCTTGCCATTGTGTGGTGGGCCACTCAGTTGAAGTGAAAGCTTGGAATTGGTTGCAAAAGGAAGGTGTCGGGAGCCAGGGATTTTGCACGGCAGGTAGGCAGGGCGTGTGAACACATGGCAGTCAACAAGTAATAAGAACGGAGAGACATGTGCAGGTGACGAGTGTGTGAATAGCAACTGATATCCACCGCAGTAAGATCACTAACTACTCCCACTCCTCAATTGGGTCTGACATCAATTCGTCCACTGCCCGCATCTCCTCATCATCACTAAACGGCTCTATGTCATCGACATCAGAACCGGCCTCCCTCTCCCGAGCCTCCCTCTCCCGAGCCTCTCGCACCTCTGCCTCAGCTGCTGCCTCTGCCCTTGCAGAGACTATTTTTGCGGACTTTGGCCCATGGCGCTCGTACCTGTATGGCAGGTTCAGTGGGTTTGTTTTTGGGCGATTTCGCCGGGCCTTGATATCGGAGCGGCCATAGGACTTCCGAAGTCCATGATGGAGCGGTCCAGGTGCTGCGCTGAGAGGGTTCTGAAGCGCTGCCGCGCGGTCGGCATCCGTAATGGGCGCAAATCGAATGACCCCACTCTCCCACAGCATTTTGACCTGTGTGATCCGTGGTATGCCCGAGTGCTGACTAAGGTTTGCAAACAGCAGGCCCGGTGGCCAAATGATTTTGATGCCTAGTTTGAAGAAGATGTGCTTGAGATAGGCTGACAGTGTCCATCGCATTTCTGCCCCGCTGACACCACTGACACGGGCTGCACCCTGCATAAGCTGATGTAATGGATAACGTAAATGATATCGAAATCTCACCTAGTTCAGCATTTATAGCCTGCCTTAAGTGGCCTCGAAGCATGATTTCACGTCGTGCATACCGACCCCGCAGGGTTTGTCCGATAGCAAGACGACGAGGCATCTGAAGCAATATAGAGCACACAGAGGCCTGTTGCAGGCTTTATATCTTGTCCGCCACAAGTTTGTCGTGGTAGAACAACTTGTACATGTCCTGGGTGTTGAACAGGCGCTGGTTTACACAGCTTGCCTAATCCAGCCGTCACAAGATATGGAACGGCACAGCCGGTTACTGCAATAACCGAGGCTGTACTACTCATGTGGTACACACACAGCTTTGCTGTGTACGCAATGCTTCTCTGTGCGACTGTGCATCCTGGGAATGTACTGTATAGTACTACGTAGCCACAGATGTACAGTAGTATATATAGGGGACCTCTGTACCCCCAATCTACAGTTCAGTTCACTCGAACATCTCCTCTCATCGCTCTAACAAGCCTCTTACAACCAACAACCCTTCTAGGTGAGTTGCAGGCTATCCGCTGTCGTTGCCACCCGTGGGAG
>NW_006766967.1:22382-29113 GCF_000275845.1 Dichomitus squalens LYAD-421 SS1 | reverse complement strand
ACTTGGTCTCCGCTTCCCAAAGTCCAGAGCTGCTTAAAGCGCCTGCTACGCTTGCGTAACCATTCGGATACTTAGCGAGGGGGAGTGTTGAACAGGCGCTGGTTTACACAGCTTGCCTAATCCAGCCGTCACAAGATATGGAACGGCACAGCCGGTTACTGCAATAACCGAGGCTGTACTACTCATGTGGTACACACACAGCTTTGCTGTGTACGCACTGCTTCTCTGTGCGACTGTGCATCCTGGGAATGTACTGTATAGTACTACGTAGCCACAGATGTACAGTAGTATATATAGGGGACCTCTGTACCCCCAATCTACAGTTCAGTTCACTCGAACATCTCCTCTCATCGCTCTAACAAGCCTCTTACAACCAACAACCCTTCTAGGTGAGTTGCAGGCTATCCGCTGTCGTTGCCACCCGTGGGAGAGGCCTTCGCCCCCCGGGTTCAACACTGGGTACAGCACTACTGGTCCAGGAACGGCCAAATCTCCATTTGTGGACCTACAAGCTACTGCAGCCATTGCTTCGGTCCTCAGATCTGGGTGCCCAATACGTCGGACCCTATCCGAGCATCGCATATTCTCCAGCATTGTTGTCAAGGAGAGTCGGCTCGCCCGAGTCTGTTCTCACCGCTGTGGCAGTGTCTATGTAATGTGTCAAGATTTGTGAGCTGTCTGGCGAGCCGATGAGGCGCTCTCCGTGCTTCGGACAAGGGTTCCCTCGGAGTTCTCAATCACCTTCGCAGTCTTGTCCAGAGCCTTCCCATGGGTTCGTGTCCCTGTTGAGTTCTATATCAAACCGTTATGTACAATCCGAGGCTTGATGCGAGCATTACGACCAACAGGTGACAAGGACCCGACCAAAGCTCTGCTGTCCCAATGCACTCTCCACTATGCTACAGATGTTGGAGGGTGTAGGGTGAGTGCACTGTGTGCGTTGCCAATTGTTTCCGTGACCCTCGACTGGGGCAGACAAAGTCGACTTGTCTGAACGCAATGAAACCGGTTGAAATGACCGAATTTCAAACCGCTTCGTATCAGCGGAACATTGGGCTCCGTATCGCATAATGGTACTTACATCACATTTATGCCATCTGCCTCCCGGTGCGAGGCCCGCTGTGAGGGAAAATCGTGATTTTCGTCGGAAATTCTCCGATTTCGACGCAGAACGGCCCCTCACATTGCAAAGACAGCGCTGCACGGGTGACCAATGGTTGTCCTAAATTTAATCTGGGCTGCTTGAGCGTATTCAGCTTGCTTCCAGGCAGTCGGACGAGGGATGCGGCCGGTACACCCACCTCGTCCTCGAGGTGCCACCCAGTGCCCATAACACCCTGCGGAAACGTTGATTTTGAGAACCCCTTTCTGGGCCGCGAAGAAACTGTCTGTCAATGTAGTCAATGTGTTTCGTACACGGTCTGTGTATTTTGCGCCGCCTCCGCATGTGCCAATGGTGCGGGAGAGGACGCGCACTTTCCGTCGCAACGAAAACGACGGAAAGTGCGGATTTTGAGAACTCGTCGGAGCGCGGTGAAATCGAGTGCGTTCGATGCGGGATATGCAATACATTCGGATGGTAGCACTTTTCCACTTCCTCTGCACGTCCAACGGTGCAGGAGAGGACATGCACCGTTGGATGCACCGAGAACGACGGAAAGTGCGGATTTCTAGAACTCGTCAGTGCACGGCGAAACCGAGTGCGTTCGGTGCGAAATATGCAATACATTCGAATTACAGCGGTTTCCCGCCGTCTCTGCATGCCCATCTGCGCAAAAGAGGACGCGCACTTTCGGACGCAATGAAAACGCCCGAAAGTGCGGATTTTGAGAACTCGTCAGTGCACTGCGAAACCGAGTGTGTTCGGTACGGAAAGCGCAATACATTCGAATTGCAGCGATTTCCTGCCGCACGGACGATGCGTGCAGAAGAAAAAAAAACCTTTTTTTCGGCGGGAGCGACCCCCACCCAGAAAGCTCTCTGCGGCCGCCATATCCTCTCCTGCAGCGTGTCTGAACACTGCTACAAATCTACCACAAGGCCCCGATGCCACCCAAAGACTGCACAGTGGCCTGTGGCCGTGGAGGAGTCTTTTCGCCATCAACTGGCCCATGCCGTCATTCCGAGCCACGGACGGTCAGAGTTGCTTCATCAAGGTCACTATTCACACAAGCGTTTGGTACGGCGGCGTACGGCAACGCGCAAGCATCTATTTCATAACAAACTAACCGGTACATGTTCGTACCTACGTCTACCAACCCGTGCAGACGTCTGGTCGGCGGCCGTGCTCGTTTAGCACGGCCGTCGAGTGACGCTATCCCTGGCTTAGCACGAGAACGGGATGCAGGTGACTCACCTGCACGGCCGTCGGCGGCGTTTGCGAACGATGTCCGGGTCCGAAATCCGCAGTTCTCCACTCATAGACGAATGCGGCCGCGACTCAAGCCGAGTCCGTTCGTCGGGGACCGTGTTTTCGAGTGGACAGCGATGATCGAGTTGTCCGCACGGTTGCAGCGGATTCGTGGACGGTGCGTTCCCAGGAGACGGTAGGTACGCATTCAGGTTCGGCACACTCATTGATCGCGGCACATATTGGGTGGTGCGCTGCCCTCGGATTCACGCTTAGGATGCGTGGGCGACTGGGACGGCGAGTGCGATGAGGCGGAGGGGACGGAGAGACGGCGGCCGAGGTGACGAGACGGGGTGACGAGAAGGGAGACTCTGGAGCGCTGAGGGAGGTATAAAGGGAGAGGAAGCTGTGGGGAGACAACATGAGTCACCGGTTCCGTTTCCCTCCTCGTCGGAATTCGTTTGTGTGCTTACTCCTGGGCCTTGCTTGTCCGGGGACGACCATGGCCGGCTGCCATTGCTCGCGACGCAAGCTGGGGGATTTCGTGTGGACGTCGTGGGCACCATCTCCGGCGGACAATGGCTGGTGTGCTTCGTTCGTGTCGAGGGTGGAGGTGATCGTCGGTGAGCCTACTGCAGCCGCCCTCGCGTATGGTCTTGACCGTGCGGACAACCGACGACGGCGGGGCGCATGAGAGTGGGAAAGCTTGTCGGTTGTTTTTGGTGAGTGCTGCTAGCGATCGACGTCAAAGAGGATACTTACGAGGGCGATTTTGTATGGTACCGGTCGCGGGCAGATAGGATGAATATTGATGACGAGGCGGACGATGGCGGGGGCACGACGGGAGGCGGTGATTAGGTGTAGACAGCCTGTATTTGGTGGACAAAGGGTGGAAATGAGTGTGTTCGGTACGATGGGCTCGGTTACTGCGGCCGCGCTCGCGTATGGTCTTGACCGTGTGGAACCATCAGGCGACGGCGGCGAACGCAAGACGAGACAGGGGAGCGACTCACCTGGGCGACTCGGGCGGCCGAGTGCTTGTGCACGTCCGGGGAAGGCATGCGGTTCGGCGGGTGAGGCTGCTGCCTGCGTCGGCGGAGACCTGGCGCAGGGCGCCGATTGTCGGTGGTGGACAGGACACGGCCGCAGGCGGGTGCTCGGGTGCAGGCAGAGGGAGACGTTCACCGAGCTTCGTGATGAAGTCTGTGACGGCGAAATGAATATGGAGCGCTCCGTTACGAGAAAGCTGACGGCGTACGGAAGTCGCATGAGGAGCGGAGCGATGCAAGGAGTGGAAGTGCGTCAGGACGGGATGGGATGCATGACGGGCTGGGGACGCATGACGGGCTGGGGATGGAGAGGTGCTTACGTTGGGCCGTCCTCTTTGATCGCCGTGGGTTGGCCAGTGTCGCGAGTGCGGTGCTGTTTGCCTGCGCAGTCGCGAATCCGATTGTCGACGCAGTCAGGTAGCGGTTGAGAGGATGCAGAGTTGTGGTAGAAGTCGAAGGAGACGCGATGTCAGCAGATAGGAAGCATCACAGGAGCAAACAGACTACGTACCAAAACCACTTGGCCGAACATGTTGCGGCGCAACTTGAGCTCGGATTCCGGTAACGAGCTTGGTGCGTGGTGGTCGAGTGTGCTAGGAACCGGAACGTTACCGTGGGCTGCGTTCATGTACGGCGTCGCACGTTGGGAGCGTACAGGACGCGCAGACAATCGAGCGCATCGGCCGCTGGAGCAACAAATGGGGGACTCACCTGGGCGATCGACGCTGCCAGATCTGGCGTCGGGGCTGGTGAGACGGGACATGGAAGGGAGCAGAGAGAGCGGGCGAGCGGTCAAAGACGCGAGCAAACGCGAGGCAGCCAGCCAATGGGAGCTCCTGGCCATCCACGACTGCCCTCACCAGCATCGCCAGCATCGCCAGCATTGCCAGCCTCGCCAGCCTCGCCAGCCGTGCCATCGAACCGCATCCAAATTGATGGGCACCCCAGAAAGGTCCTTGGCGTCAACGTGCTTACTATCGTCTGGGTTACCCAATTTGGAGCGACGTCTCACCTTACCTTGAACACCCACTGCCATCCACGACTACCCCCACCTCAACATATCATGTTTGTGCTCATTCTCGAGCTTCCCACCGGACGTACCACCGAACCGGCTATAGGACAGGCACAATCATGTCTGTGGCAACGCCAGACGACGTCATCGACGATGCCCTCAGCGACGGACGACGGCGTGGCAGCGATGTCTAGGACTTGTTTCCTCCATCCACAATGTCCTCTGCTCTGCCACCTCTTGCTCAAGCTTTCTCTGGCGCGCTTGGGAGCGCAGCTGCGAATACAGTCTCGTACCCTCTCGACCTCGTCGCCACAAAGTTGCAGACCAACAACTCTCGCAAGCATAGAGGGTTTCGGGGCGTATATCGACTCGTCACCCACATACGATATTCGGAGGGATTGGCGGGGCTGTATGACGGGTTGCCCACAGATACGGCGTCGACACTTATATCCAAGTACGTCTTTCATCAGGGGTGATCAGAGCGTGCGATCTTGAGGCGATTCTCATTCCGGAGGACGATTATGGTCACGATTCCCAGAGAAGCGTCTGCGATTCTGTGCGATTATGCCAAAGTCGCCTCCAGAATCGTCCCAGAATCGCCCCGTAATCGTGCACTCTTTCCACCCTGATTGCAGTATTTAGTTGACGTGGTGCTGACCGAACTAGCTTTCTATACTTCTATTTCTACACACTTCTCCATGCACTCGCAGTCCGAAGGAGAGGCTCTTCAAAGGAGCCGCTTCTCCATACACTCAAACTCGCCCTTACTTCTCCGACTCGGCCGGTACTCTTGGGGCCGCCCACCGAGCTCGCGATCGGGTTCGTCGCAGGAGTCGCGAGTCGTGCCGTTTCCACACCACTCAGTGTGATCACTGTTCGCCTTCAAACGAGCGACGAGGACGACGGCGCGAGTGATGAAAGCGCAAAACGAACTGCGGAGGACAGGAGACCGGGGTTCACTGAAGTCGTACGGAACATATATACAGACGAGGGGTTGCCGGGATTTTGGACAGGTGCGCACGATAAGTGCACTCGAGTGGTCGTCTGACTTGACGCGCACCACTAGGCTTCCGCCCAACGCTACCCCTTTGCCTCACCCCCGCCCTCACATTCATGTTCATGCAACTTCTTAGCCGCCTCCGCCTTCCGCGCAGGTCTCCCTCCCCGTCAAGCCAGTCCGCGCTCGGCGCGTTCCTCGGCGGCGCGGCTGCAAATGCACTCGCTATCACGATTCTCTACCCCCTTCTCCTCGCGAAGGTGCGCGTACAAGCATCGGGGACGCGTTCTGGGCATACGCCCTCTATGACGGACGTGTGGGCCGCGGCATTGAGGGCAGAGGGCTGGCGAGGGCTGTATGCAGCGCTCGGGGTCCAGATTGTGAAGGGATTCGTGAGTCAGGGCGTGACTATGCTCGTGAAGCAGAGGTGCGTCTGTGTCTGCGGGTGGCTACCCGTCATGCTCACTGATGGTCCTCCGACGTTGTGCAGAATCGAGCGCGCGGTGGCCAGGTTGTACGCCAGGAAATAGCAGATGCACGAGTACACATCACTGAACCGTCGGCACATATCCTGCTCATGTGCTTGTATCACAGATTGTATGGTACGTCTTTGAGAGTCAATGACGTCCACAAGCTCACAAGGGGACCAGGTACTCGTCTGCCGAATACCTATGTGTAGATGATGTCATGCGCAGATCTCCCTGAAGCAGGCCTGATAGTGAATACATCTTCCGCAAACACCCTCGATTGACCAATGGCGTGCTGCATCTTCCTGTCACCTCGCCCCTGTCGTTAACAATAGCTCCCCCGACTGAATGTTGACCAATCGCAACATTCGTAGTACCGCATACTCAGACGGTCTTCTCAGCCTCCTCATAAACTTAGATACCACATTCGTCAGCTCTTCGCACATTTGAGGTTTGCTCATTACCGCAGCAGCGTCACGCCATCTGGATGCTGCGGTCGTTCCAGATCCGACTCGGACGTTCCAGATCCGACTCGGAGATGAGTTGCGGATGAGCCGGAGTACATAAAGCCACTGCGAGCGAGAACGCGCCTCCAATGGACTCCTGCCGTTACGCCTGTGACAGATGGGGGAGGCAACCCAGTCCGCTTGCACGCGGCTCAGCCAGGTACGTGCTGTTGACAGCTACGTGGATACCGCCTAGCTTTCGATCGCCTTTCTGAATAACTATGCGGGCGGTATCCTCCATGTCGCGTCATTGGTCTGCTCACATCCCCTCTGAATTCGCAGGTGTCCGACGGCTGCTTTGTCGTATGGACGGCGTACCGTGTTGCTCGCAGTTGTGAGTGTTCATTGAG
>NW_006766967.1:12556-20975 GCF_000275845.1 Dichomitus squalens LYAD-421 SS1 | reverse complement strand
CTTGGTATATCCCGGTTGCGGGCGTCGCTGAGCCGCGGTGAGCTCAGAGCTCAGCGTGGTCAGCGTCCGACTCGGAGTTCGAGGGCCTCGGACTTCGGGTTGCGTAGAACCAGTCTGGTTCGTCCTAAGCTAGTCTGAACGTCGCGCCCTTGCAGTCCGCGACATCCCGACATGCTTGGGACATTGGCAAATCAAATACCCCAGGACATCCTTCTGCCGCCGTGGCCACGGTGGCTGCTGCAGTGCCACTGTCGAGCTCGGAGGACTTGAAACTACGGAAACCTACATGTAGTATGTAGTCGTGTTTGAGGCGAAATGTAAAGTTGTCTTTGTGTAGTGAACTGCGCTCCCAACGCCCGGTATGGCCGATCGTCATCTGATAACCGTTGAAGATGGTTGAACAGGACATGCTACGCGTACGGACAAGGTCCTCAAGAGTGCAACAATATCGGGCACGATTAGTGCCACCGATAGGTTGTTTTGTTCCAGCGTATATATAACATGTCCTTTCCTTCATTAGCCGTACTCTAGACCATGTCAGGAGGAAATGTTGAGTATACTTATCTCATGAGTTCTCGTGCTCCGAACGGTTGAACGAATGATGCAAGGCTGCCCTGAGAAACTGATCCGGTTCGTCTCCGGCACTCGGCAATGATCCAGGCGTCTAAGTCACATCTGATTCGTTCGAGCGAGCTTGCCCCTTCAGCTGCAGGCGACATGCCTACGTTCCTCCGGCAATCGTTCAGGTTTCCTCGTGGGTTACGTCCAAACAGCAGCGAGAGGGCACGGCCGCGTCTTATCGCTTGCTCGATGTCTTCTCAAGCGGAGAACGTGCCACTCCGTCACAAATTCGTCGTCTACGCACCTGACATGTCTGACGACGGTGCCTTCCAGCGTCGTCTAAGCGTCCGTCAGGCACACTTGGACAACGCTGCGGAACAAGCGAAACAGGGTGTCGTTAGTAAGTCCTTCTGTATAAGTCTCTCTGGTGTTATCTGTTCACGGTCGATATGCTATAGAACTGGGAGGAGCGATGCTCACTCCGCAGTCCATCGCACCAAATGCTGAGAAGAAGATGGTTGGATCTCTCTTCATCTGCGAGGCTGATAGCTTGGAAACTGTGCGCTCTCTCATGGAGAGTGACATCTACTATACTAGCGGAGTGGTTTGTGTTCTCCTGATAGATTTTGCATCTGTTTTGCTGACGGCCTTTTAGTGGGACAAGGAGAAATTGGTTATTCTACCCATCGCGCTTGCAAACCTTCCCTCGTCAGAATAACATGTCATGTCCTTTGTCACGGACGAAGCGTCACATAGTGTACGGGAGTAATGACCACACCGTCCGTTCTTGGGCCAGCCGGGAGCTGAGTTCAACACTATTGAACTACATCTTGCAGTGTTTCTGAAGTGAGAAGCATTCCGGACTCGGCGTTCCCGGACCGAGGACCTTGCACCAGGGACGTGTGGTAAGAGGAGACCCTTCATCATTCATTCCGTACTTACCTTTGGGTCTCTACACAGATACCGGAGACCGGCTTTTGATTCTCAGTTCTGCCCCTTCCCGGTGGACCTGTCTTCCATATCAGACTGAATTTGTGCATGTGCTATATATCGAGCCTGGATGCAACATTCCAAATCTTTATGCCTTTGACCGAATGCAAGCCCTGGATGGGGTCACATTCTGCCAGGTAAAATGTAAGACTGAGACCAGCACTTGGCAGCGTATGCTCTATCTGCGACTATGAATTGAGCGCTGATGCTTAGCGGACACGATCACGCACGAAAGATTTCTTGGGGACTTACCTAGCCTTCCATTCATACTAGGTGTCAATTGCTTAGCGGTCTGCGTAGGGGGCATAATCCGCAGATGATCACCCACACGCCTCATGTCCGGTAAGAGCGTTTCCACTTGGACTGTAATCTCCTTGCTGATCGGACATGCGTTCAGGTCAAATTTGACGTGAACCAAATATGCGTAATCATATCTACGACCAGCTCATTCTGACATCTCGCTGGTTCACTAGGTAGGTGGTCCTCAACTGTAAAGGGGATTTCGAACATTCTTCAGGCGATACCGGTACCGCTAATAAACCACTCGGACGAGTACGTCTCCAACCTAATCGTGGTTGGGTGCTAGATAACTCTTTCCTTGACACGATGCCCTAGGCTTGATTTCTTCCTCTGACAACGTGCATCTCGTCTCTTTGCACAACTGACTGATCAGCGATATGAAGTCATGGCAGCGACTGGGTGGAAGGGTATCGACGACGGTCGTAGAGTGAACTGATTAGTCGAAGGAGCTTTTTACGATCGGAGTAGTTTCCTTCCTCCTAGCATCTCACAGGCACCAAGGTGACATGAGGACCGACCTACCACGTCTCCAGAACTGACGCCATCACTCACATGCGGCATCCAGGCGTGAATGTGGTTGGACTGGGTGCACGATGCAGAAGTCTTTTTCGGGCGCAGCGACGCGCCGCAAATTATGCTAAACTTCAAAGGCGGTCAGTATTGCGTTGTTGCAAGCCTGATTGAGAGATCCTCATCTGGCTTGACAAATATAGGGTGTGTTTGTACCACAATAAACATTTTTGCATAACGATGGAGGAGCGGGAGACTTTCTGCGAAGTTTACAGGATGAGACGATATCATATCGACCCACACCCCTGCTTCGCTTCGCGCCTGAGTAGCTTGCGCCGCGCTCACTACTCGTCATACCACATCAGAATGCATGGGCAGCACTGGACAAGGGTCAACTGTACTTTCGCACTTTCGTGTTCAGAGGTCTGTGCGCTCCTGATGTCTGGCGACTTTCCTACTTAATTGCAGGACAATGGACGGACATCCATGGTCTCTCGAGAAGCAGGAGCGGGGACGAAATCACGGGTGAATGTGGAGGAGGGGAATACATGTTCCATATAAAGCCTTGCCACATTACTAGTAAGTACTCAAATGGATAAAAGAAGAGAGCATCTGAGGACTTGCAGCATAACTCAGCAGCATCTACAATGACACGTGACGAGCCACACGCGGTCTTCTCACCTCAGAGATATCACCCACTTTAGGTGTCAACGTACTGGCGCACCTGGCTCGGAGCAACAAGATGCGATTCTCGACCGTATTATGAAGATACGGGGGCTCTATCATGGAGTATTACATAGGCTTACCGTTTCAAGGAATGCAGATAAATCATCCGAAGTTTACCTGACGGTTACCATACATGCCGCCGGGCGATAAATCCACTCAGATCGCAAAGAAAACAGGACAATGAATGGAGGAAGCGGTGATATTTGTGAAACAACAATGGCACCATAACGCCGCTGACAATAGGTCAGTGCCCAACATAGAGTGAGATGTATACTGATGGGCGTCCTCTCCAGCTCTATCGTCCCGCACAATCCGAGGTGGCAGTAGAGACTACAACGAGGGTAGTGTCTCCATCCGATCTAGCGCTACTAGTCGCGAAGGGCGGGATCAATTCGTATTTTCGGCTCATCCCGCAAGGAAGTGAGCTGCGTTGTGTAGACAAAAACGTCGTGTGGGCTGATTCCATGCTCTCGGGAAGGTACACTTGTTATAAGGTTCCTAACGTACTCGTGGAGCGTGGCCTAGAGCTTATGTGAGACACCTTCCATTCACAAGACCGGTGGCGGCTCTAAGTCGACAGAAGGCTAACTTGAAGGCTGCGCATCATCGATGCAGCGCTCAATGGCTGCATTGCATCGTGCTTGTGACCGTGGCGGCGGGGAGGATTGTCATGATGGGGACGAGCAGTCACTCCAGAGTCTGGTTATGAGGGGGTATAAGCCGTGATTGTGACGAGACTGGATGTCAGCAAGGAGCTAGCACAATTGTGAGATGTCGTGCCATGGTTCCAGTGAGAGGCCCGTCAGAATGACTGAGATTGGGATGTATGACGGACGAGGGCCCAAGGTGGAGAAATGTAACATCGTACGACTTACCTTTGGCCTCCGAAGCATCCAGAGATCAGCCGTACATCCTTCCAGAAGGAAGATTTTGGCCGGTCGGCCTGACCTCGCCTCAAACAGAACCTTGAGCATTTCGCCTGGCGAAAGAACCTGTTCGATGTTGTATTTGGGCCCATTTGCCTGAGACCTCATCATCTGCTTAGTTGAATAAGCGTCGAGAAAAACGAAGCTCACTGTGATATAGCATGGCAACAGGCCCTAGGAAGGTGTATTCGCACTTCGGCTTCCTTAACAGGATTTACTGGCGATCGTGTTGCTGTTGCCTGCGATCATCTTGAATTCGGCCACAAAGATAGCACTTGATGGGTTTGTATTCGCAGTATCTTGGGATGATTGAGCATGCCAGATCAACTTGAATGATCTGAGGCAGGAACAGATCAATCTATATAATAGTCCTTCAGCACGCCTCGAGAAACGTGGTCACCCTGGAAGGAAGGGCGGGTTCGCGATTGTTGGTTTCATTGGCAAGGTGTAACTGAGTTTTGCACTCAGCATTTGCTCATTCGGTCCCGCAAGGTCTCGATTCAATAGTCATCTCACGGAGAGTGGACAGCGGCGGTCATCCATCGTGTGAGTCGGGCGCTCGGGCTGCGGATGTTATCTAGGGCTCTTAAGTGGCTTAGGAACTTTCATAATGCCGCAGGCGTACGTTGTCGAGTCCTCTGAGGCTGTAATCATCCGAGTAGTAGTATTGCAATACCTGCTGCTATATCATCGACCTGAGATCCATGAAGACTAGTAGAGAGTGCAGACTAGGACGAGTAGGCCACAGGTGTTCGAGGCGCAACAGCACGGGACAGGTTTTGACATGATCCCTGCGTGACTGCAAAGAGATAGCTCCACTCACAGTGCACAGTTTGGGGTGCCACATGTACAGGCGATTGATGAACTGGTTGATCAGAAGCCACCCAAATGCACACGTGGCATGGGCCAGTACGCGCGGCGGCTTACTTGCTGCCCGATATAGCACTCTTAACTCCCGCCACCTTAAAGGTGCAGAACTGCTGACTGCAACGGTGGCTTAGGGCTCAGGCTGCGGGTTTCCAGAGTCTGTTACTCACGTTCAAAGCTAATCCTTGACAGAACGTTGTAGACACACCCACCATAAGCCGCACAGTCCCCGCATCGTTCGACAACCTTGGTTCAATTACGATTCATACCTCTCAATCTTCGCTCGAGAAATCCTGCTTACCCTACTAATCGGCTTGTTCGGATAGAAGGGCGATGGGAGGGCACTTGCCACCACCATATCGCTTCCCTATCGGGTCATGGAATGACACACTCTTGGTAATCACATAACCCACGTACCCGTTGGAGCTAAGTGAGCGAACAAGTGTCACTCACTGGCACAATGGTCAGGTATATATATACCGCTCCGGCAACCGCGAACCCAGTCTTCTGCTTGCCTATAGCAGTCCCCCTTACTCTTTATCATTCAAGATGTCTTTGCTAACTTCGACGTCTGTTCTCTCCTTTGCGGTCTTGGTCACGATCGCGGGCATCATTGCCGCAAGGCTCGCTTTCCGCAAGCGCATGGGCAGTAATAAGTTACCTCCCGGCCCTCCTGGTTTACCTATCCTGGGCAACCTCTTCGACATACCTCCTGTTGAGCCGTGGCATGTTTTCTACAAATGGGCGAGGCAGTATGGTGTGTACTTCATATGTCCCTTCAGAGATGCCTGGCACTGAAGCAACTCAGGCGAAGTTGTGTATCTGCAAGTTCTCGGCCGGCCTGTCGTCCTACTAAACTCTGTTCAAGCATGCAATGATCTTTTCGAAGGTCGCCATGCCATCTACTCGGATCGTCCACATTTTCCTCTCATGGATCTGTGAGTGTCGCCTTCCATGACCTCGGGTTCTCCCATGTGCTCATTGCAGTTGTCATATGGGATAGCATGGGGAGCGGCTGGGACATCCCAATGATGACCTATGGTCAGAAATGGCGCACTCTCCGCCGCATCTTCTCCACAAAGTACTCAGTGGCGTCATCTCTTGTCTCTTTCTACGATGAGCACCGTCGCTCGTCCGTTGTGTTCTTGCAACATGTCCTCAACAGTCCGAATGAGTGGGCGAATCACATACGACTGTGAGAGATCTTGTCTACCTGTTGCGTATTCAATTGTGTTCTGGTTTAATCTTGCGTTCTTCTAGCCGTCAAGGGCAGACTATCATGGGTGCGACGTACGGCATACCAATCGAAAGCCGTCAAGACCCACTCATTCGCACTGCGGATGAATACATGGGGGCGGTGTCGTTGGCGCTCAGCCCAGCTATGTGGCTAGTGAATCCATTATGGATGAGTACGTGGGCTCCAATGTCGTGCCACATCCTGCTTATCCTTTTATTGACGTAAAACGCAGTCCAGTCAACCTCAATCTGGCCTGTTTTCATCAATACGCTTGGTCTAGTCTCCAAAGCCATCCCTGGCGTGCGTCAATGGCGTAGAAGCGCAGAGGAGCTGAGGACCAAGCCGTTCATGATGGCCAAGGAAGCCTTCGTATGTCTCTCCATCCTTGCATTTTCACGAGGCCATGCTAATTAGTTTTTGTGTGTAAAAAGAACAAAGGTATTGGCAGGCCTTCTTATGTCACATCTTTTCTACAGGAAGGCCACGTAGACGAGCAAGCCATCTGTGACACCGCGGCAGTCGCGTATGGAGGTCAGTCTTGCCACGCCCTCCCTTATCGTGTCATAAATGCTAAGTCAACCACAGCGGGATATGAGACGTCGGTCATCAGTGCTGATGTCTTCTTCCTCGCGATGGTTCTCTACCCCGACGTTCGGAACCGTGCTCAGGAAGAATTAGACAGAGTAGTTGGCAACGATAGGCTTCCGGATTTCACAGATCGGGACAGGCTTCCATACATCAGTGCGATCATGAAAGAGGTCCTGCGCTGGCACCCACCTGCTCCGACCGGAGTTCCACATCTGCTCCAGGAGGACGACGTGTATAACGGATTCTATCTCCCTAAAGGCACCGTTGTGATGGGGAACGTCTGGTACGCTTTATTTCCCTGTACCGCGACGCGCTGTTAACTGTACTATCACCCGTGTTGTAGGGGTCTCCTTCACAACCCCGAGATGTACCCCGAACCAGAGAGGTTCATGCCCGAGCGGTTCATCCGAGATGGGGCTTTCGATTGCAGCGCAAACGACCCTAGCCGCTTTACATTCGGCTTCGGGAGGCGGTGCGTGTTTACCTGAGCGTTGCGTTCCCGCCAAGATGACACTCACAGGCCCTCCTTAGTGTCTGTCCCGGGCGAGTCTTTTCCGAAGACTCTATCTGGCTTCTGGCTGCACGGTTCTTGTCGGTCTTCGATATCTCGCCGGCCGATCCCAAGGCACTCCCAGAAGTCAGCTTCACGGGAGGCGCAGCTCCGTGAGTTCCCTCATCTGTCGTTGGAATGTGTCCTCTAACTGAATCATGCTCGCCTGCTTGTTTAGTCGAGTGAAGCCCTTCGAATGCATCATCCGTCCGAGATCCACCGCAGCTGCCGAGCTCGTTGAGGTCAGCGCTCGCGCTTAGCTCCTTGTCTCACCTTGGATTCTCGTTCTTGTTTTGCCCTGGATGTGCGTATATAATTCTCGATAGAAATATTCACTTGTACATATGCTCAGATTGGATCGTGAACATACAAATGTCAGAGGGTCAAGAGCCGATCGCTACAGTACCTGTCATGCGCTTTTGAGATCGGCTGAATACCAACAAATTCCATAGTGACTTTGTCCCACCTTGTACATTTTTCAACCCCGATGCAACTTGATTCTCGTTATCCAGCCTGGGATAGAGGCTTTTTGCTTTTCCCGGGTCCCCGCAGTAAGTTTAAGGGGACTAGTGATGGAGAGAGTACTGTCATGTCGGCGCTTGTTCGAAACGCGCAGCCGGCAAAGAGACGCGCATTGACGCGCTCGCTGGCCCGAAGGGGTAGGTGGCGCGTCACGAGAGGGAGAGAGGTTCGCTCGAGGGATAGACAGGGTATGAGTATCTCGATTGAACGCTGGAGTTTGTACATACAGATCTGGGTTTATATACGGTTCATGGGCGCTATAACAGCTCTAAGGTTCGGGAAGACTCGGGCTAGATACGAGTGAGATAAGAGAAGCTGAGAGATCGAGGAGAGACAATCCCGAAGCACGGAGTCGATCAGGTACGAAGGGAGAGAAGAGAAGTAGCGCGCGACGCGGGCGCTACATACGCCCTCCTGGACGACCGCGCCGGTGCGCAGGCGGGGCGTCCACGTTCAGGACGCGTTCGTATCGTCCTTGGTCTCGTCGGGGTTGAATTCCATGGCCGTGTCCTCCCCGCCCGCGTGAGGGGTTTCGGGCGCGAAGTCCGGGACGTTGAGGAGTTGAGAGAGGCCGATGTCCCCCCCTGGGGAACCCGCGTTCGAGGGCGACCCCGCCTCGAAACCCAGGTCGAGACCCGCTTG
>NW_006766967.1:0-4286 GCF_000275845.1 Dichomitus squalens LYAD-421 SS1 | reverse complement strand
GTTTTCGAAATATGTTAGCTAACAGAAAGAGAGAGAATAGAAACGTGCGATATAGGTCGTCGAAAGGAGTCCCGAGTTGATCAGACTCGGAGGAGGCCCAGTCGACGAGGAAGAGAGAGAGATAGAGACGAGAGTGAGAGATGGTTGTTGTCGAGAGACTAGCTGTCAAAAATATGACGCGCTCGCTGGCCCGAAGGGGTAGGTGGCGCGTCACGAGAGGGAGAGAGGTTCGCTCGAGGGATAGACAGGGTATGAGTATCTCGATTGAACGCTGGAGTTTGTACATACAGATCTGGGTTTATATACGGTTCATGGGCGCTATAACAGCTCTAAGGTTCGGGAAGACTCGGGCTAGATACGAGTGAGATAAGAGAAGCTGAGAGATCGAGGAGAGACAATCCCGAAGCACGGAGTCGATCAGGTACGAAGGGAGAGAAGAGAAGTAGCGCGCGACGCGGGCGCTACACGCATGCACCGCCCAAGCGCCGACTGGCGAACTCAAACCCGAAAGCTCCAACCGCCATCGCTCGCTCGCTGAAATCCCCTCACACAACTTCCGACCTCAAGAGGCCCTCTTCTCTATACGCTACGAACACATGCTTCTCCGCATCACTCTGATTCGTTCCTATACTACGTGATGAGACTGGTTCCAGAAGGTAGACAGGTGCGCCTACAGTGCCCTGCAAGCCCGTTGTGTTTCTGATAACCCTATCCCTTGTCTCTTAGACACGCCAACGGTCACTTCAGAAATCAGAGTTCAAGAATGAAACAGATTTATCTGTGAAGGAGGGATTTCTGATTCTGTCCTAGCCAGTGCGAAAAGCCTCCATCATTAATGCACATCATTGAATCCCACAACATGAACATCCTTGCTCTTCCCCCCTCATCCCTTCTGCGTGTGCGACGCGTTCCCCCTCATTATGCATCAGAGAAGGCTTCTTCATCAGTGCTCGCTTCAATCCCAGCTCAGCGAACGAAGTGTCATCTTCATAGTTTCCATCCCGCGTGGTTGTCCTGGGCGCTCCTCGAGGACCATTCGGCTTCTTGTAAGGTATATTTTCTCCTGGCCATTTTTCGTGTGCATGATAAGCGATCCACCCATGCTGTGCGACCATATCGCCGGTATTAGGATCCTCATCGACGTCTACCAGCGTCCTCTTTCCTCGCAGTACTTCTCGGACGATCGCAGCATCTGGAGCATCGATGGTTGGGTTGTGACGGTGTTCTGTGGCTGATGACAAGCTTCCCTCGCCCCTTTGCCACGAGAGGGAAATCCCTCCTTGGTCGTCTATAGAAGCGTTGTCAAGGGAGGATGTCGGAGTTGACACTGGCACGTCCTCGTCGTCGTGGAATAATCCCTCCCAGCTCCGCCTGGGTTGCATGGAAATTTCTTTAGTGGGGTCCGAAGTCATGGGCAATTGGATGGAGCGTGTCTGTATGTCTGTCTCCGACGACTCTTGAGTCTTTAAGAGCACGGCTTCGCTATTGTATTGCGCTGTATCCCGTCTCGTTCATTATCCCCCGAATGACTCACTACGGTAACTCGGCGCGTCGACCTCTAGTCTCGCGCTGGGCGCCGGGCATCGGGTGTATCACCAGCGCGCACCTAGGAACGGAGACCACTTCTGGAATGCTCTCTCTTTGGTGTGCGGATGCTACATGTATATCTTCATCTCAAATGCCCCCTTTGCCTCCTCCAGTTGTGATCACAGCATCCGCCCTCAACACAGCGTTCCTCCGCTCAGAGAGAGTGCTGTCCACCGGGAGTCGACAGGCCCTGGAGAGGGACGCGGGTCCGTATACATGTCAACGCGACGAACAGTTGAGCAACTATTGATGTCTAGGCGGTTCCGCACACATGTTCCTTCCAATGAAGCCGAAGCGTCAGAGCGTTCCCCAAAAAGGGCTCATTCATGGGGGGAGAGGCTGGCTAGTGACGCGCTGGTCGGGGATACGAACATGGTCGGCGGCTTCAATGCTCGGACTGGGTTTCCTTCTCGCCGGAGCTATGTGCCGTGGACTGCAAGACGGTGCGTCAAGCTCGCATATGAACCGGCGGCCCTACCTCACCTCTTCTTGCAGAACGGAGCGGAAAGCGCATGCTGATGAGGATCAGTCGCAACTTCGCCTTGTGAATGAATGATCAGCAATTCGCTGAATGTACGGGGCCCCTCGAGCCAATGTAAGCCGCTGTTTTCTGGTGCTCTCCTTCATCCCTATAGCTCGACAACGTCGAGAAGGCTCGTATCCTTCTTGTGGCACGATATAACGCCCACAGCAAGCACGAACCAAAGTCGAAAGTCAAGGAGTGGCGCTAAGATCCTGAAACACACTGCAGGTAACGGAGAAAAGAAGGACGTGGCGAGCACGTCTGTGAGCTTGAGCCGACAAACGGTCAGCAGGCAGCAGAACAGGTGATGGGTACGCTCGTTAATGTATGTACGGAGCGCTGGCGAGTGCACACGAGCCTAGACACTTGAGCGGTGTGCTTGCCGCCCAGAGTATGTAGGTGAGCACCTTCACATTTCTCGAACATACGGGCAGGCATACAACGTTGTGAACAGAATCGACTTTCTACGCCGAACGACGCGGATTTGACTCTAATGACCCTAACATTTCCTGTGCATTTGTCGCTCGTGCTGACATTTACCACTACTTCTCGCAGGACCTCCAAGTTGTCCCCGCTTTCAGTCCAGAATTGAAAGACGGCGACATCCTCTGCTCCGCCTCCGCGCTGTATACAGTCGGGTATCCTCCCATCATTGGCAGTCCCCCACTGTGACCAGGATACGCTACAACTGGACTGCCAGGGTGCACGGAATAACCAGCATTATTCTCATACACTGGCGCCTGGGTCGCAATCGCGAGGTTCTGGACGCGGCCTTCTGGACAATGCCTCCTTTTGTACACCTCGTACGCAGCGCGCCGCATCTCCTCCCGTGCCTCTTTTCCACCCTTACAGCTGCACGCCGTAGGCAACTTAAGACAGATCTGGCATCGGATGAAGTCTGGGATGGGCTCTTCGCCGTGACGTTCTACGACTTGATCAGGAGCGCTGAAGCTGGCTATGGACCGCGCGGGGGCAGGGCGCCCGTGAACTGATCCTGGGGAATATACGATGGGAAATCGTGACTGATACGGCGCATGATAAATGGGAGTCAACCCGGGGTGGTCCTGGGAGTAGTTCGCCTGATCAATGGCATAGGGCGTATACTGGCCATGGACGTATGCATCCGGCAAGATGACGCCTACATTGCCCCCTTTGGATGGAGAGGAACAATTGTTCGAGGAAGCGTGAGGCAGCATGCAAGGAGGCGCATGCAGTGGTGGCGAAGACGGGTAGGGAGAAACCGGAAGCTGGAAAGGTGAGCGAGTGCAATCGTAAGGAGATTCTGTCTGAGTCATCGTGCGAGTCGTCCAGATGCTATCGAGAAAAGTGCTGAAGGATGTAGCTCTCTCTTCTTCAAGGGAAAGGGGGTTGAGAGGGAGGTTTGTAGACTCGAACGTTGGAAAGAGTCTCTCGTTTTATACTCCCCTTGCATTCGTGCTTTCTCCATCTCGATATCTCGGAGGCTGGATGTCACGATTGCAGGATGATGCACTATGCACAGACCTGTCAGCCGCATACAATTGTCAAGCTCGGGGGACGAGCACGGTTGCTTGCCCGTCTCAGTCTTCCTCGGTTCATTCTGATCAACAATGGCTACATCAGACATTTCTTGTAAAATAGAACGGTGCCATACGAGATACCGAATGTCATCCATAATACCACGTCCGTCAAAGCCACTGCCAGAGGCACTGCACTCCCCTCGGTTGTTGACAGATCTCGCGTAGAACATTTTTGATGAGGTTCTTGCAGTCTCAGCTCCGGGAACAGCGTTCTCTCCAGCGAACCTTCGGGGATGGAGAACAGTGGAGAGCTCTCAGATGGAGAGGCCACTCATACAGTAAGCCAGACCATATACCATGCTCTCTTGCTTGGCCTAAGGATGACTCGTGTTGAACTTGGACTTATCCGGTCCGGACTACACGAGGCTATGCGTCTCCTAGCGCTTAGCTGTAGTCGCTTATATAGTATGTTACCATATTTGGGACTCTCTGCTCGTGTACTATAGCTATGCTTCCGGACTCTTCTGGTACTGTCTAGGACAATCCGTACTACTCCAGAACGGTCTAGACAGGTCTATGCCTTACTCATCTCTTACTCATCCTATGGTGCGATACGTCGCAATTCTTTCACCATCGTATTATTCATCGCACTATGGTACATGTGACTAACCACTCTT
>NW_006766966.1:94178-104251 GCF_000275845.1 Dichomitus squalens LYAD-421 SS1 | reverse complement strand
CGCCTTCATCTAGACGTAGTTGAGAGCATGTAGCAGATTAGCCATAATGAGCACTCACGTCACGCTGTACCAAATGGAGAACATTTGGGTTAAGTCTTTATCAAATATTTGGGGTGGACTTCAAATATTTGGAGGAATCACAAGAGGACCCACAGTGCACGCAAGCGGAAAATGATCCTCCCTATGTAGCACTCACAGCAAATATTTAGCAAATATTTAGGGGTACCCTCCTCCCTATATATGTCCCAGATATTTGGTGTTTGCTGCCTCAAATATCTGGGAGGGGCATCCCTCCAAACCCTCCCAAATATTTGAAGGGGCCACTATAACATTTGGGCCAAATAATTCGTGTTTTACTATAACTATAAGGATCAAAAAATTTATCTAGTGTGTACTGGTGCTCTCACTCGCTACGGCAACGCCGCTACCTCAGTCCCCTGCGCTACAACCCCATAATCGAGTATCCCAGACTCACGATGATCCACGCGAGATGCAGCCCGACACATCGCACATCCATAGGGCCACAGAATACATATCGGGACGAAACCTAAACTGCGGACATAGACAGAACCTGCAAAACTGTCTTCAACCCTCCATGTCAAGCCACTTCCGTGAATACTTTGCCTCCGTATGTCCCTACACCGGCCTTCCGCCTTGCTTGCGATCGCTCCGCTCCCTAATCTTGAACCCAGACAGACCCTGCTCTTCCTCCCACCCAATGACCGCGCGATCGAGTGCGATCGGATAACGTATGGCTTGCGTAAACGTCGCCTCAGTTTCCACAATGTTGTGAGAGTACAGCAGCGCAGCCAACAGCAGCTGGAACGGCATTCAGTGGTCAGTATAGGTCTACAAGGAGTCTCACCTTGGTTGATTCCAGGGCCAGTTCACTAGGGAGTACTTGTGAGTATTGATCGTAGTGCATCACTATCTTTCCATTTGAATAGGTCGAGCGGTGCTAGTAGAATGCAAGACAATGATTGAGTGACCCCTCTTACGCTGCCAAATTACGATGTTACTTGATCACTTACGAGGGTCGAAGTTCATCGTGAGCCCATGTGACTTCGCCAACGTCGGAAAGCACTTCTGGACATGTGTCCACCACCAATCTCGCCAAACTTCCCAGTCGCATACGTCGACCCATAACCGCCATCTCCTGCCCTGCTCGCCAACCTCTCCGTCCCCGCTCGGTGGTGCATAAGAGTCATGAAACAACTCCTCCAGAACTCGACCAACCGTACTGAGAAGGTCTGCAAAGCATTGCCGAGTAAATTCGCTTGGAATGACTGGAACGAGATGAATGTTTCGGACAGGAACTGCGGAGTCCCACGAGTTGGGCATCGCCTTGAGCTCGTCGAGCGACTGCCCGTCAGTCACGAGCTCCGGACCCAGGTCAATGTCCAATCGCTCGAGCATCGTGCAGAGGCTCAAGTCGACGCCCACTGGGGACTCCGTGGTGGGGACTCCTGATGTGTAACGTCAGTGCAAAAGCTAGCTTAGCAATGTCATTGGGAAGCAGAATCAACACACCGGGCAGGACCATTTCGGCATCGTGGAGGAAGGGCATACTGACTGCCAATTCCGTGAGACGTGGCCCACATGCGGATACCAGTCTTTGGACGCAGCGTATGTCCACGCTCCACTGGGTGAATAATTTTAGATGCATGCCATGCATATTGCAGAGTACATACCAGTCGCAGCTTCTGTAGTTTTGGTGCAAATGGCGTTGCAGGAGCATGAATCCCATCGGCTCGCGGTTTCATATTGAATGGCAGAGCGCCGAGGGCCACGCATCGCACATGGCTGCAAACAAGTGTTCGTAATGCCGGAAGGGAATTAATCATTCTGGAAAGATCGTTGAAGTGCACGAATGTAAGATTAACGATACAGAGTCGAGAAACCGTCGTGAATGCAGAGAAGTAGACCGCGAAGCGTGGATGAAGAGGAAGATATTGTAGGGGCTTCATGGTACCCGATTTGGACGTTGTAGGGTACGACTTGGCGTCTTCGCGAAAACGATTTATAGTGACCTCTTGGAGCTTAGGTAGCTTCCCACGGAGGACGATGGGTAAGAGCGAGAGAGGACTGGCTGTGGTGTGAAGGGTGCGCCCGACGAGTGTTACTTCGTAGACATACTCGCACAGATGGGGCGCGTTGTCGAGGACAGCGGAGAACTTCTGGAGTGCTGGAAGGTCGTGGAGAACAACCGAGTAGAAAAGATTACGCTGGGAGCGGACACGCCAGGCTCTGCACACGAGGGCGCAGCGATGCAGGGCGCGAGAATTTGCAACTCGGTCCACGAAGAACAACGAGTAAAGCATGTCGATGATGTTCTCGCAGACTTCGACGGGGAAGCGGCTGACGTTGGGGTTGGGATGAGCACGATCGTGGTCCATCGCAGATTCGCTGGCAACCGAGGATGGGTTCATGGAATGCAGAGCACTGGGCGACGGATCGTATGCAGGACAGCAGTGAGTGAGTGAGGAGTGTCGTGGAACCCGCAATCGCTACTCATGTTCTTATCGCTCCTGCCATCTAGCGTCGACTGCGGGAGCTGTTTCCCAGATGGTCTTAGAGTTCAGAAGATAGCTGGTGTGTACGCGGGACCCAAGGACAGAACCTTGGGCGACGCGTGGTCGAAGGTGATCAGCTGACTCGTGTGAGCCAGGCGCCCGCGACGCGTTATGCCAGGAGCGATCGCAAGAAAGACGTTGCTCGCTGTCGCTGTCCATCTTGACTGCGACCATCGTCTTCGGCTATGGATGGCATACACGTCCGCAAACCCGGACCTACAGCGTGCGTGAAAGCTGGCTGAATACTGGCGCGACAGCTCACTCCAGCTGGTCACCGGTCGTTGCTCGCCGCTGCGCCTTGCCCTGCGTTCCCACTCTTGTTCGCCTTCTGCCCTTGTTCGTCTCCTTCCTGGGCACTTCTCTCGCTGCTCACACGCTTGTTGGCGTTGGCTCTGCTCTCCGTGCATCCTCCTCTAGCACGGTTTTATCCGACTGTTCTGCGTCTCCCCACACCATATGGACAGCGAAGGGGACTACCATGACACCCTCCCTATACGTATGGCATATCCAAGTACGAGGCCCTCTTTGTAGGTATTTGGATCACGCGCTTATCTTTCCTCAATGGCACTCACTGTAATGTTACGTACAGCATGATTCACAAATCCACGCATGGTAGATCGTGCCAGGTTGTCCCAGCACGCGACGAGGAAGGGGCAGAATGAAGGCAGCTGAATACATGGGCACGGTATAGACGAGCGTGGCGGTCTACGGAAGACCGGGGACGTAGAAGTGGTGAGCTATATGGTCTATGCAGGGCGATTTCCTTGTGTATGGATGTGCAGACGCTCCTTCAAGCGATATGCAATGGCTGTCTTCCCTTCCTACCCGTCCCGTCCCACCTCGTGTTAGGTCATTTCCATGTTAACGCCTACATCTCTCACATTCAATCCTACCCCGCCCGCATATACTGAGCAGGAAGCTCCCCTGGACGGCTGTAGCACTCATACTAGAAAGGTGTTATACTACATTCGGCAGGCAGTGTTCATCTGTCCGAAGAGCAACATGGTACAACGGGACAGACGAGCCTGTCCCAAATATCTCATCTCCCCAGGTGAGTTCAGCCATGTACTGCAGAAGAATGGAAGCAAGTCCGGGACAACGCGCATGGCGTACGCGAACGCAAGCGTCCGAGGACACCTCTGTAAGTGTGTTCATTGATTGGTCGTTTGAACCTCCTAGACGAGCTCCGGCCGTATCACCGCGCACGGATCCGCCTGCAGTCTGTGACGACTTTCTGGCCATCGACAGTCTCTATGCTCACTCTGCAGTGCTCGAGGACAGCAGTCTCTTGCACCAGCGGGAGATGCACTTGCATGTGCCCATTGACGTCGATGGGCCGCCGTCATCGCCCAATGGATGACGCTGTACGGCGCGCGAGATCTCACCATGATCCCTAGAAGCCTGTGTAATTGAGCAAGCGACCGACGTGATTCAGCATCTCCCGCACGCCCTTCGCCCCTGGGGTGGACGTCCCGGCTACAGCGAAAGGCCGGTTGCATGTCCGTCGCCTTCCCAACGCGCACAACGACCTCGTGCTCCTGGCCGAGCACTTCCACAATCACCCTGGTCTCACCGCTTCACGCCGCCCTGCAGTGCGAGCGATGGCAACTGGACACTGCCCTTGATGTCCGCCTCTCGGGGTCGTGGTCCACGCAGCACACAGCACTTCGATAAAGATGTGGGAGAGGCGCAGCGAACATTGCTAGATGGGCGAGGCCGTGTGCTGTTCCAGTCGCTGGGATTGCATCAGGCTATACTGCACGTTCTCGCACGGTCCGGGGCCCGTCTGCTTGGCTCACTGTTCGGGCGTCCCGACTCTTGTTCGGTTCCCTCTCTCGCCTCCTCTTCCTGCTCTCTGCATGCACGCTCGTCAACGTCGATCTCGCTCTCCATGCATCTTGGACTCGTGGGTCGCCTTGCCGCGTCGCATCGATCATCGAATAGCCTGCGCTTCTCCATACTACGCGCATATGCCTTGTTGGATTGTAGTTGAGGGAGAGGAGCGGTACTCACTCCCTCAGCGCATGTTGTACCACATTGTGAGATCCGTCTGTATCCAGCCCACAAGTTCATCGGTCCTCAAACCCACTCATAGTGATGTCATGTACAGCATCATTCACAAGATAACCCGTGCGTCTGCCGAACCAACCCAGACCGCCACAAAACAAGGCGGGACTAGCGTGACTGCAACCAGATACATGTGTATGGCACATGTGAGCGCGGCAGTCTGGTGGGCAGGAGATGGGAACGGAGGTGAGCCGTGCAGCCTATGGAGACTGATCTCCCCACTCATGTATGCGCATGCTCCATCTGCCGTGGCCTCGCGCCCAACCCAACCCCCCCACCTCACAGTACGCCGCTCCTTGAACTCGCCTCCGTCCCTCCTGTCCATTCCTCCCTTAATCGCGCATCCTCAGCGCGACACTGTGCTCCACGGCTCCTGCACTTCTACCACATGTATGTACAAGCACGACCTGCGATATGCCGTGTTCGTTCGCCCGAAGAGCTGAATGACGTACCGAGACAGACGCGATCGTGCCAAAAGCACACTCCTCAGAATGACTTCAACCGCACACCGCAAACGACGGTCAGCACGCTTGGGACGACGCGAACGGGGTGTGTGAACGCAACCCTCAAAGTAGACCTCTGAAAGTCCTGGCTGCTCGATCGTTTTGATTTGACCAGCTCCGATGGCGTACCAGGGCTGATCGCCAGGCCTTGCATTTGTTCGCCCTTGCAGAAAAACGAATGAAGCGAAGGCGATGAGGTTCAACGCATGGTCAGGGTCCTACGCACGAACAGTCGCGATGCATCCTTCAATGTTATGGGGGGACGCATGCGGCTTTGGCCCCAAAGTTGGTCAGTCCCAATGCTCCTATGGGCTTGTTATATATCCAGTACTCACCCTACCGTCCTATACAAATTCCAAGACAGTTCATGTTTCGTAGGCCCGGAAGCCTGCATTGCACCTCACTCTCTGATGGTGCAGAAGAAGACAACAGAGGGGGTCGCAATGACTTTCAATAGTGTGGCACCTTCAGATCATTCCCGGACGTCGCCGCCTGTGCCACTCATTTCACCGCAGATAGGTCGCATCTACGGGCAGCGCACGCACCCGACTTTCCACCTCCCGAGTCAACTCCTGGATGCCTCAGAGTGCGCGATTTAGATTACTCCGACAGTGCTGGAGGCCACCAAGGCGAGATTCTCGTTCTGCACTCCCTACCGCAACGCCGCTTAGGGCTTGTTTCCCCTGCGCTACAACCCCCCAGTTGAGTCGCAGCCTGACACGACGCATATGTATACAGCCACAGGATACGTATTGAGACAAAGTGTGAAACACCGACATCGACCGAAGTTGCAAAGCTCCTTCCATGTTACATTACTTCCGTCACCCCTCTTCGCGTCCGTGTATCCCAATCCCGGGCGTCCACCTTGCAATCGCTCCAATCTTACAACCGGCAAACAGACCCTGCTCTTTCTCCCATCCGATGACCATGCGATCGAGTGCGAGCGGACAATGTACGGCTTGCGAACATGTCGCCTCGGTTCCTGCGGTGTGGTGAGCATGTGTAATGATGGTAGCGCAGCCAGCAGCAGCTGGAGCGACGTTCAGTGGCCAATATTGGTGGCCGAGGAGAGTCATACCTCGTATGAGTCCAGCCGGGTTCGTTACGTAGCGGTTGTCGGCTTTGGTCGTGGTGCACCGCTGTCTTTCCATTTGCGCTGGTCATGTGATGCTAGTAAAATGCAATTCAGTAATCCTCCTACACTCGCAAAGGACAATGTTGCTTGATCACTTACGAGGTTGATATGTCATCCTAAGCTCACCTGACTTTGCCAACGTAGGAAAGCACCTCTCGAAATACGTCCACCACCAATCTAGCCAAATTTCCCAGTCCCACACGTAGAACCATATCCGCCATCTCCTGCATTGCTCGCCAACCTCTCCGTCCGCACTCGGCTGTGCTGAAGACTCATGAAGCAAATCCTCCATGACTCGACCCACTGTACCGAGAATGTCTGCGAACCCTTGCCGAGTGAGGACGTCTTCATGGTTCGCAAAGAGACGGACATATCGAAGAGGGACTTCGGAACCCAACGAGCCAAGCATTGCCTTGAATTGGTCGAGCGACTGTCCGTCAGTCGCGAACTCTGGACCAAGCGAGATGCCCAGTTGCTCGAGTGTCGAGCAGAGGCTCAGGTCGACGCCCACTGTACGCTCCATGGTGAGGTCTCCTGACGTGATACGTCAGTACGAAAGCTAGCTTGGCGATTGCACCACGAAGTAGGATATACACACCGGGCAGGACCATCTCTGCATCGTAGAAGAAGGGCATGAGAACTGTCAATCCCGTGAGACGCGGCCCACATGCCGATACCAGTCTCTGGACGCAGTGTATGTCCACGTCGTACTGGGTGAATGGTGTCAGATGCGTGCCATGGATATCGCGGAGTACATACCAGGGCCAGAAACCGCAAGTTTGGTGCAAATGGCGGTGCGGGAGCATGGATTCCATCGGCTCGCGGTTTCATATTGAATGGCAGAGGGCCGAGGGTCACACATCGCACACCGTCGCATATAAGGATTTCCAATGCCGGAAGGGAATTGACCATCCTAGCGAAGTCGTTGAAGTACCGGAATGTAGTATTGTAGATGAAAAGGCGAGAAATAGTCGTGAATGCAGAGAAGAAGAGCGAGAAGCGAGGATGAAGAGGAAGGTACTGCAGGGACTTCGCGGACTCCAATTCAGACATTCTGGGGTACCAGTCTTCGTCTTCCTGAACACGATTTATATGGAGATCTTGTAGCTTAGGGAGTTTCCCATGGAGGGCGATGGGTAAGAGCGAAAGAGGACTGGCTGTGGTATGGAGGGTGCGCCCGATGAGTGTCACTTCGTGGACATACTCACACAGATGGGGCGCGTTGGCGAGGACAGTGGAGAGCTTTTCGATTGCTGCAACATCGTGGAGAACGACCGAGTAGAAAAGGTTACGTTGGGAGCGGACACGCCAGGCTCTGCACACGAGGGCGCAGCTATGCAGGGCGCGAGTATCTTCAACTCGGTCTGTGAGGAAGACGGAGTAAAGCATGTCGATGATGTTTTCGAAGACTTCGACGGGGAAGCGCCGGCTGGCGTTGGGGTTGGGATGAGCGCGATCGCCATCCATCGCAGATCCGCTCGAAAGCATGGATAGGTCCATGGAATGCAGAGCACTGGGCGACAGGTCGTATGCAGCACAGTGGCGAGTGAACTTGAAGAGTGTCGTGGAACTCGCAATCGCTACCAAGATGCTTATCGCTCTTGATCTAGCGTCGACTGTGGGTGCTGTTTGCCGGATGGTCGTTAGGGCCAGAAGATAGCTGCGGTGTATGCGGGACCCAAGGACAAAACCTTGATCACGGCGCCGGTGTCCATGACCGTCTTGACAGGAGCGATCTCGACTACGGCCATCGCCTTGTTCAACTATGGACGCCATGCGTGGAAGGGAGGCCAAGGTCCACGGCGCGTATGACAACAGGCTGCATACTCGCGCGATCATTTACTTCACCTGCCCACTTGCCTTTGCCTGCTCAGCTTGCTCCTCCTCGCCCTGCGTTCCCGCTCTTGTTCACCCCCGCTTCCGCTTGGCTCTTCCTTGACACCACGTCCGCGTGCTTGTACAAGCCAGTTCCGCTCTCCGTGCATCCTGAATGCAAACCTCCTCCTACGTCGTCTTCCGGCGGCGGTTCAGTACGGTTCTCCTGCTCAATTCCCCACACTATGTGGACCGCGAAACGGAGCGAGACAAACCGGCCACGCGCGTTGCATACAAAAGTGCGATATCATCTCTGTACGTATGCAGCCCACAAGCTCGTCGGTCTGAATAACAGCACACAAGGGCGCTCATGGAAACTACATATGTCCTGTTCCGAAACCTAGTGCGAATGGAATCTACACAATGTGCGCTGCATGTTAGCGCAGGAGCCGAGAGCACAGGATGAGGGAGACACTAGAACGAAGCACGATGAGCGGTCTCGTTGTGTTCCAAGAAAATACTCCTAAGCCAATGGGACAACAGAACTCCTCGACTCCTTTCCGATACGCCTCGCTACCGCCTACCCTTTCGGATCCTGTAGGCTAGGTACTCACTATCAGCTCATCCTCTACGACACCTTCGATGTATCCTATTTTGAAGCGTACAACGGCGCTCTTCATCGGGTCCGCAGGGCGAGATGGGGGTTGTAGAGGCAGCGGCAACCTCTACGCGCAGCTCCTGGGCAGCGCACGACGCACGAAGGTGCCTTGAGGGGAAAGAATGCTCACCAAAACCGTGGTCATGCTGTCTTGCGATACCCTGAACGGCGTTGTGACGTATAAGGGGGATGCAAGGGAAGGAGCCGAGGGGGAGACATTGTGGAGGAGCTGTAGAAGTTCGAGGGCAAGCGGGCACAAATGGGATTCGCGTTTGGCCGGTGCAAACGCGTGCCGTACATAGTACATACAATAGACCTTATATACACAGTAGAATAGGGGTAGATAAGGGCGCGGGTATCCGTCGGGGGGCGGGACCTGTGGCGCTCGTTCCGCGAGCTCGCCATCTTGACGCCAGGATTCCAACACATCCCCTCGAGCGAGCGCGGGCAACGAGCGAAGGGTAACAAACAAATCAAGCGGGACGGGGATAATGGAAACAGCGAGCAAGGAAGGAGGGGTTGTGTCCGCACAAATAAGGGATAACGTACGATAAGTCTAATGCATCCCCTTAATCGGGGCGTTTACCACGCTTCCGTCTCCTTCTCGGCAAGAAGCCGATCGGCGCTAACGGTTGCCGAAAATGCGCAGTTGGCCTCTTCAGTCTTGAGCTCTGGGCAGTCGCGCTGATAGTGGCCCTTCTTTGAGCACTTGAAGCAGGTGATGCGCTCGAGCGGGGTGCGGGGCTTCGTGTAAGCAGCAAGGGCGACTTCGGAGTCATGATGAGGCGGGTTGAGGGACAATTGGCGCGACTCTTCATTAAGTAAGCGGGTGATGACGTAATCGATGGTAAGCTCGCTAGGCGGGGTGGAGTCGAGATTGACGACCAGCTGAGAGTACGAATCGGGGAGGCCATTCGTGAGAACGAGGATGCGGTCTTCATCGGAGATAGAGGCGTCAATCTCCTCGAGGCGGAAGGCGGCCCGGCGGACGTCAGCAATCCACGATGTCATCGTTTGATCCGGGCGCTTAGACAAGCGCCAGAAAGCGCGCCGGTGCGCGACCCGGGTACCAAAGCCGCGGGCACGGTGGACTCGACGGAGCTCGGTCCAGACTTCGTGAACGTCTTGTGATTGGATGTGGGCGTACTGGGTGGGCTCGATATTCAAGATAATCTCGGCGCGCGCTTCTGCGATCTTCGCACGCCAGGCACGCACAGCCTTCGTGTTATCAGAGCCGGAGGGGCGGGTTTCATCAGCAGGGGCGCTCGTAACCTCCCAGAGACCCTTGCGAACAAGGAGGGCCTCCATGCCGATAACCCATT
>NW_006766966.1:92000-94072 GCF_000275845.1 Dichomitus squalens LYAD-421 SS1 | reverse complement strand
GAGCCGGAGGGGCGGGTTTCATCAGCAGGGGCGCTCGTAACCTCCCAGAGACCCTTGCGAACAAGGAGGGCCTCCATGCCGATAACCCATTCGGCGTAGTTGTCGTCGGCGAGCTTCGCAATTGTGGGCGGTGCCATCGGGGCGGGAGCAGCGGGGAGCGCGGGGCGGTCACGGTTACGGGGTCGTCGGGGTGCACGGGGTCGTCGTCGGGTCGGTCGTCGTCGGGTCGGTCGTCGTCACGGGTCGTCGGTTCACGGGATCGTCGAGTGGCTTCGGCCCCACTAGGCAGTGCCTCGAATTATCCTTCGGGCAGAGGAGACGCGTTTGTGAAGAAGTTCGAGGGCAAGCGGGCACAAATGGGATTCGCGTTTGGCCGGTGCAAACGCGTGCCGTACATAGTACATACAATAGACCTTATATACACAGTAGAATAGGGGTAGATAAGGGCGCGGGTATCCGTCGGGGGGCGGGACCTGTGGCGCTCGTTCCGCGAGCTCGCCATCTTGACGCCAGGATTCCAACAGGAGCCGCATGGGGAACCAGGGCGATGTCCCACAGGTGAGGAGAGGGGCTGGAGAGGTCGCCGAGGCTGCTTGCACAGCGCAATCGGCCTCGGTGGATGTATGGCATGGGGAAGGTGCTCGCACGACACAGGCGGAGTTCAGAAGCGATATATAGCAAGAAACAGCCCGGAACGCGTCATTTGAATAGGTGCGGACAACCAGGTGGGACATGAACGCCAAGTGCGAAGCTGAGAGGCAGACAAGGCGGGGAGAGAACGCGATCAGCGTGGCAGATGAAGGTGCTTGTGTTGAACGAAGGCGACAGCCTGTCTCGCTTCTGGAGGGCTCGCTCTCTGTGCATTATGACTACAGACTATGGGTTGTGCGCTGTCTTCCGGCATTGTTTTTATACTATTCCCTCGCGCTTCTCATCCTACGCGTGTCTGCCCTGTCAAAATTTGAATGAGGGAGACGAGCGAGACTCGCTCCTTATGCGCGTGTCGTACTGAACCGCGTGATCATCCCTCTGTGAGTATCCAGCCCACAAGCTGTTGGTCTTCAAACGGATTAACAACATATATAGTTGTACGCTATAAATGATTCACAAGAGGACCCGCTCATCTGCCAAACTGACCCAGACAGTCTTGAGCGTGTTGCAACGCAAGGCTGAATAAGCGCGGCCGCATATGGTATATGGGTACATGAGCGTGGCACACGCGAGTGCGACCGTCTACGGAGGACAGGAGAATGGACAGCGGTGAGTTTTAAGGTATTTGCAGAGCATTCTCCCCCCGTTCAAATATGCGCATGCTCCATCTGCCATGGCCTCACGCCCAACCCGATCCATCCCGCTTTGCATTACGCTGCTCCTCGCACCTGCCTCCGTCCCTCCTATACAATCCTCCCCCGCCCGTGCATTCTCCGAAGCTGCACTGCGGCTTTCGTATACAAGCACCCATTCCGATATGTCGCGTCCGTCCGTCCGAAGAGCCGACTCACGTACCGAGACATACGAGACAGTCCCAAGATCCCATCCCCTAGACTGACCTCAGCCGCCCACTACAGGCGGTGTGACTGTTTAGGATGATGTGCACAGCATGAGCGAACATGAGAGTCTGCGGAGACCTCTGTACTATCGCGACCCCAGTGTTCGGACGACAAGGCGCCCACCGCATGATTCCTTTGATCTATGTACCTTCCTATCCTCCGATAACATTCATTTTTTGCATGCAAGCAGTCACATATAAAATTATGCTGCATGCCAAAGATGAGATATATTGGAGAAGAAATGAGTGTTAGAGAGGGGGGTATACAGGGCTGACCCCATTGTTCGGACGATTCTCCGCGCAGAAGGTCACGAATCGTCACGCTTGCCGAGCCCTGCCGGCCTTCGGGAATGTCCGTCATCCAACTTGATGAGCCTTAGCCGAGCAGCCTAACCAGGTCGGAGAGTGAAAATGTGGCTGCACTGTCACGCCCTCGAGGGTTTCTCCCATTTGTGCACCAGTGAAGGCTTCGGAGAATTGAGTCCTGGGTATCATGGGTGTGTATGAGTACGTCTGAGAAACA
>NW_006766966.1:86659-91980 GCF_000275845.1 Dichomitus squalens LYAD-421 SS1 | reverse complement strand
TGTACCTTCCTATCCTCCAGTAACATTCATTTTTTTGTCATGCAAGCAGTCACATATAAAATTATGCTGCATGCCAAAGATGAGATATATTGGAGAAGAAATGAGTGTTAGAGAGGGGGGTATACAGGGCTGACCCCCATTGTTCGGACGATTCTCCGCGCAGAAGGTCACGAATCGTCACGCTTGCCGAGCCCTGCCGGCCTTCGGGAATGTCCGTCATCCAACTTGATGAGCCTTAGCCGAGCAGCCTAACCAGGTCGGAGAGTGAAAATGTGGCTGCACTGTCACGCCCTCGAGGGTTTCTCCCATTTGTGCACCAGTGAAGGCTTCGGAGAATTGAGTCCTGGGTATCATGGGTGTGTATGAGTACGTCTGAGAAACATGAAAGGAAGCGCCCGAGGAGGAGCTCGGAGCGAGACTCATCAAGTTTGAATAGGGATGAGTTGCACCACTTCCTCCTGCAAGATCGCCGCAGTGACTCTGTGAATAAATTTGGTTCTTTTTTCTGCTTGTTTGGAATGAACTCGCGCACCTATTTGCCAGCTTGCAGCTTTATCGGGTGGAAAATGAGGGAGACATGGTCCTTTGTCCGAACACTAGGGTCTGTCCGAACACTGGGGTCGCGATAGTAAGTGTTGGCCGCTCGATCGTGTTCATTCTGATTAGCCGACATAGCGAACCAAAGACCGATCGCCGGACCGCACACAAGAACGGTCGCGACGCACTATTTGATGCGATAAGGGACGCATGAGGCTTTTGGTCAGCCCCTATCCTCCTTTGAGCTCGTTAGATATACGCTGTACTCACCCTATCCCTCTGCGCAAGTCCCGAGACTCTGCGCCCCTCAGCCCTATCAAGAGCTCGCCGCGGTTCACGTTGCACAGGCCCGGGAGCCTGCGCTACGCCTCGCCCTCCGATGGTGCAGAACAAGACAACAGAAGAGGCCGCTTTGGGCTTTCGATGGAGTGGCACCTTCAGGTCACCCCCGGACGCCGCAGCCCCCACCACTTGCTCCATCGCAGATAGGTCGCATCTGCGGGCAGCAGGCATCGGATAGCGGACGCATCTGATACTCTCCCTCTGAAGTCAACTCTTGAAAGCTTCCGATTATGCGATAGATCACTCCGACAGTGATGGAGGCTACCGAGGCAAATTTTGCGGCGCTCACGCCCTCTTGCTCCCTACGGCAACGCCGCTAGTTCAGTCCCCTGCGCTACAAAGCCACAGTTGAGTATCCCAGACTCATGGTGATCCACGCGACGCACGGCCTGATACGACGCACATTCATTCAGTCATAGCATACATATCGAGACGGCGGTTGTAACGTGAACATCGACCGCACTTCCCAAGCTGCCTCCACCCTCCATGTCAAACCAGTTCCGTAGCCCTCTTCGCCTGACATCCTGTAAACGACGACCAAAGACAGTTCCATTGCGTGCTGCGGACCACAACATCGCCACGTCTGGGATGAATGAAACATGCTGGACCCAGTCACCGTGGTAGGGGAGCGCCGTCAAGCACGATCCATCGCTCGTCCTCCACACCCGCACTGTGTTGTCGCAAGATGCAGAGGCGATATACTTCCCACACGGGGAGAAGCACGCCTGGTATACCCAGTCCTCGTGTCCCTTGAGAGACTGGAGCATGGCACCTGTGCGCGCAGTCCATACCCCCATCGTGTGGTCGTCCGACGCCGAGAGCAGCAGCCTATCATCCGGGGAAAAGGCCACATCGACGACCCTAACCTTGTGCGCCTTCAAGGACAGATGCTCCCGTCTAGTCGCCATGTCCCAAACGCGGATCGTCCCATTCTTGTATCCAACAGCGACGCGTGTGCTCGAGCGACTAAATGCGGCTGTGAGGGGGTCACTGTTCTTGCGATGTCGCTGTAATGGGAGAACAGAGGCTTGATCTTTGTTGTCTGGTTGGCGCTGTTTAGGTGTAGCGGCTAGAATGTTCGTCCATCCCACATTCGTACAGTGTTCTCGCCGTCTCGGGATGCAATGGAAGCGCCGTTGCTGGACCACGCACAGCGTTTCGAGGGAGCAACGTGACCCTCGAGAGAGGCGACTTGGTGTGGGTTGCCGCTAATGTCCCAGATCGCGACCTTCCCATCTTCACCTGCGGACGCGAGGTGTCGGCCGTCCGGTGAGAACGCGAGATCCAGGACACGATCATCGTGGGCAAACCACTCGCATCCCAGAGGATGATGGTGGTATCCGTGGAGGATGTCGCTACAAACTGCCCGTCCGAGGAGACGACAAGTGCGGTGACCATTGAGTCATGCCCGGGCTTGCCAGCTACTCCAGTCAATGTCCAACTCTAAATCTCGGATGCGGGATGGAACTCACAGAATCTGGCGTCTTCAGCCATCGCCCATTTCTTACTTAGTGGACGGAAGCACCCGTTGATTTCGTTCGACCAGGAGATCGTCTTCCGGACATTCTGGAATGGGAGACCAGGGACCGTCAATAGCACGCGATGGGACGGGTACGTAAGCAGGACGTTGTCCAGGGCTGCACAGAGCTCCAGGTTGGCAGCTTGACGACATTCCTTGCGTAGATACCCAATGTTATGATGCCAGAGTACCAAAGTGACGTCTGTTACCGCTGTTTGCTTTGACCTAGGCAAGACGTGGACGGCACGTCGGAGGCTCTCGGTCTTGGCTCTTATCCACCATCGTAAGGAGGTCTGGCGATCATCGCCTGATTGAAGAGGTGGGACGCATGATGATTCTGATATGAAGGACATGAGGTATACAACTAGGACACAGAATGAGATACCCACAAGTACGTTCCCCCTTCACAGGCGTACTAGCGACAACGTGAACCAACACCTCTGTGATGTCTTGATCCACATCTTGAAGTATCTGAAAGCGAACGCAGAGTCACAATCAAGGAACACATATGATCATGCAAACGCTCACATTCAATGTTCGCAGCGGTAATCGACGGGACAAGTCACCTTCTCCCAGAGGAGTATCAGCGTATAACGAGAGACGTTCGCAGGTGAGGTGTTCGACGTATGGGAAGGCTAATAGGAAGTGAAGGAAGGCGGTTCGCGTTTGGAACCTGGCACCGTGGATAGTCAGGCTCCGAAGGCCAGACAAGCATTGCCTGCCGCAAGGCAGAGTGGACTGGGGGAGTTGAGTATCGATCCCGATCACAAAAGAGAGCCCGTTGAATGTGACACGGTGGAGACAAGGGAGGATCGACAGCAAGGGGAATGAAGAGACTTCACTCCACGACAAAGACAGAGATCGCACGACAGGCTGAAGGTGTGGCTGGGCTTGGACAGCATTGTAGAACTGAATGAGCTGTTTCGCGCTCTGTATGTCCACATTACTGGAGAGAACAAAGAGGCTACGAGGCTGCAGTTGGCTGCAGGTGAGGGCGAAGGCTTGCAGCACGACCGTCTTGTCGCCGGAGCAGAGATCGACGACCCTTTGGATGACCTCCCATGGAAGCGCCGGGGACTGCGCGGCGGGTGAAACCGAATGCGTGGGGTGCCAAGAGTTCGCAAGGTCGTCGATGGAAGATATGGGTTGAAGTACAAGAGCAAATCGCCTGCGGGTGACACGGCGAGCTCGAGATGGACCAGGTGTCTATGAAGGGATCGTAAGCAGATCTAGATATGCGTCAAATGGGACTCGTCCGAGCCGCATGTTTTCCCGGTTCTGCGACCTCACATACTTGTCGGAAGCCATACAGGTAACTTCAATCTCAGCTCCTATCGGACTGTTTTGTCTTCGCGTGTACACATACACAGCACACCTAACAAAAAATTGAGATACTAGGAGAGCGCAATGCTTCAGCCTCGCACCGCAGCGAACGGTACAGAGCCTAGATCATCCTCGTAACCGGCGCGTCTCTCTGGAGCCATTCATCGTTGTTGATGTTCGGTCACCCGATGTTCAGCGTGCGGAGCTCGTGACGCCCGGATGCAAAGGCAACGGAAGCCTTGAAGAGGGCGCGTCGAGTCGTACATGCGCTTGGGCTGGTGAAGCGATGGTCCATACAGAAAAGGGGAGCTCATGTTAAATAACCGACGGTAGAACGAGATGGGCCCACACGGAGATACGCCGTGCCTGCATGCAGAATCACATCAGTAAAATATGTGCACAAGACTCACCCTGAGCGTGCTATGGGACATCATCCCTCGTGGCAGTCGCCTCCATATCAAGGAAGCCAAGGCGGGGGCCATAATTGGGAGGCGCGGATGTGGATGATCATGCGATGGAGCAAGAACAACCCAGTTTGCATGACGTCCTATGCACTGGGACAACTCTTTGTAAGCATGTGCAGGGAGCCAACCTGAGGGATGGAGGACGAGCAGATGTAAGCCTAAGTGTAGGACAAAGGATAGTGTCGAGGGAGCAGGGAAGCGATGCTTTAGGTCTTGTCGGTTATTGCGCCTAGATTTGGGCCATAAGATAGCAGGGGGCAGTGCGAAATGAGTCGTGGTTGCTGGCGATGTTCAAGGCCGCGCACAGCGAGCGTCGACAGTGACTTGGAATGCAGGGAATGTTGGAGGCTGTGAAGAGACAAGGGACATACCACAAAAAGTCAGTACGTATAGCGTCATCTTGTCTTACAACCAGATTCGGTCCTGTCCAGGCGACAATCAGCGCAAGATTTCATCTTGTGCATAAGGTTAGCGTGCCAGTGCTAGTGAAAGACCAGGACATCAGGCGTCGCGATGATCGGTAAGAATAATGTCCAGCTCGAAGTTGCTGTCAGGGTCGATACTGAAGGAAAAAAGGAAGTCGCGTTTGGGCGCAGTGCAAACGCGTGTCGTACACAGTAGATACAATAAGGCTTATATACGTACAGTCGACACCCTCCTAACCCATACCTCTGGTAACCCATAAACTCCGAAAACCCATAGGATTTTGGCTTTCCCAAGTCGGGATAGGGGGAATTCGACCCCATAACCCATAGGTCCCCAATACCCCATAACCCATAGCCTTCTAGGGCTCAAAACCCATACGGTAATAGTGGTCACACTGAGATTTTGCTCATCAATAACCCACAAAATACTTGACACATTCTTCCCAGTGTCCTCCCAGTGTCCATCCACGCTTCGACCATGTTGTGGGTAGGTTAGTGTGTTCGAAATCCCATAGCGCTCCCTCAAAGGGTCAGTAGACGCCTGTTCAGCCCTCGCTAACTGGGACTTATCAGGGCGCTTATGAGGCGCTAAAGTTCTGGTAGCCCATAACCCCTCAAAACCCATATATTTGGGCCTGTCCCGAGGGCTATGGGTTAAGAGGGTGTCGACTGTAGCTAAATAGGGGTAGATAAGGGCGCGGGTATCCGTCG
>NW_006766966.1:77550-80207 GCF_000275845.1 Dichomitus squalens LYAD-421 SS1 | reverse complement strand
TGCAACTCACCTAGAAGGGTTGTTGGTTGGTAAGAGGCTTGTTAGAGTGATGAGAGGAGATGTTCGAGTGAACTGAACTGTAGATTGGGGGTACAGAGGTCCCCTATATATACTACTGTACATCTGTGGCTACGTAGTACTATACAGTACATTCCCAGGATGCACAGTCGCACAGAGAAGCAGTGCGTACACAGCGAAGCTGTGTGTGTACCACATGAGTAGCACAGCCTCGGTTATTGCAGTAACCGGCTGTGCCGTTCCATATCTTGTGACGGCTGTGTTAGGCAAGCTGTGTAAATCAGCGCCTGTTCAACAGGTTCACCCAAACCTGCGCCGTGCCAAAAGGGTTTTGGTCATCCCGAGACCCAAACCGCACCTTTGTCCCTTGTCTGAACACGGTTATTAACTCCAAACCTCCATATACCACTCCAGTCCATGTCGGAGTACAATCTAGATACGTTTTCGATCGAGTTGAGCTCGCTTAGATGAGAGTCGTTTGTTTAGATAACTCGATCGGACAACATCTCTGAGCGCTACCGTTATGTAAGCAGAACATCGGCTAGTGGGCGCTGCCTATCCCCAACTGGCTCTCTCGCGCGGGCCCACACGCTTAGTGCACCGCGCTCATCGATGTACGTTTGTACAGTCATACCCGCGTCCACCTGCTACTGTTCCTTAACGATGCCAGCGAGTCACTCCTTCTGGGCAAAGGCTCGCTCTCCTCACTCGCCCTACGGTTGGTCTGCATCATTCCTGCCATGGAGCTGGGTTTCACAAATGTACGGACCCTGCGCGATGATCATCATGGGTGGTGCATGAGGGTGAGAAGTGGGCATCAAGGTGAGCAGTCACTCGCATCTCGACCACTCCTCGGGAACTCGCGTCATGTATCATCGCCGCCCTGTAGAAAAAATGGCAATGAAGAGACACCGGCTGGCGTGTGCGCTGCATATGCTCTCGTCCTACGGGACACCTCAGCCCCATCCCGTGGCGTCCGACGCGCAAACATGTGGACTGCAGGACACGCTCGCGAGCCGTGCATAGTTCATGTTTATCGACCTGCACTGTGCAGGGTTCGATGCTGTCACCCGTGCCCTGGCACCAGCGTACCGATCGACGGTGCTCAAGGCATCAATGTGAGGTCGCTCGTGCGACAAAGCACCGCGCATACAAGTGTGCGGAAATGGCTATATGCTCAACGCCGCTTGTGCTTATGGGTTTCAATGATGTTGCATGTGCCCTGCATGACCATGGGTACACGTCTACGTCGGCGTGAAGGTCAATAGGGCGCTGGACTGGGACCCCAATGAATGGCAAGCAGATTGTGAGTACACGGAGGATGATTTTCGAGACTGTTCTTACAGGCATAAGGAGTACGGAAAGAACGCGAGTCTCGCTATATTGTTTTGTGACGTTCCGCGGGAGCGTATTGACATTCCGCATCTCCAAAAGAGGGGGAAGTGCATCGTTTCGGAAGCAAGTTGCTACGTTAGGACGGAAGGCGAGGCAAGGCAAGGCAAGGCAGGAGCGTACATACATGCAGACTAGGCGCGATCAGGGAAACGACTACGTACGAGTAGTCCAGGCGTACAAGGCGGTATATCGGAGGAGAGGCCAGTATCAGCAGCTATCGTACACGTCACGCAACTGAGGACTGATCAGACTCGGAACAGGAAGGGTCGGGTCATCGGATCAGGAGACGATCTATAGTATCGTGGTAGTACAAAGTGCGAGTGGCGGATCTGGGATCAACAAAAATGTCGTGTATGGTTGGATCATCGTGAAGGCATCTGGACGGCGAGAATGTGTTCAAAGCGCATGGTAACACCAAACGAAGCCGGTAAGAAGTTGTCAGGAAGGGCGTATATGCTGCCCGTGCCGAGCCCGGAAGTGGTCATGGACGATCGTGCAAGCAAATGGCGACGAGCTGGTCCTTAAGCAGCGTCGCATAGACCAATCGAGCATACCACCCCGAGGTAGACGGTATCGCTGACGACGCAGCGGACGATTCTGTGCTAGAGCGGATGAGGGAGTCGGGGAACGGCCGGGACGAGAGAATTTGCGAAGGCTGCAGTTTCTATGCGGATGCTGAATGGGAGCGACTGCAGTTGATGTGTCGCGGCGACTAGGCGCGTAGACTCGGGTCGACGTTCGGCGACGACCCCGTAGGCGAGCGGCAAGGAGCCGAAAGGGGAAAAAGAGAGGGAGAGGGATAAACGTGACAGAAAACTCGACGAGGGCAGAGCGGAGGTCGGCACGAAGGCACGAGACCTACGAAAGCTAGTCTTCACGCGGACAGCGACAGACTAGTCCCAATGACCAAGTTATGCATTAGCACTCGAAGGGAAGTACAACGCTATGGTCACTCACCTAGTCCCAATGACCAAGAGGTCGAGATGGGGACTAGGGAGCGCCTAAGGGGGTCTTTATATACTAGAGGGGCTGCTTAGCAACCAAGGACAAGGCGCGAGAGTGAGGCAGTGAAGATGACAAAGAGAGAACAAAGGGCGAGAAAGAAAAGGCAAGGGCATGGCGATCACGGGATCGTAGCATGCGGCTGTGGGAACGTATCTACAGTGTCCAAATTGGGATGGGCTAGAAAAGGAAATGGTCCGCGAATGGAAGGTGGGCGTCAAAGGGAGGGGAATGGGCGGCAA
>NW_006766966.1:38103-71808 GCF_000275845.1 Dichomitus squalens LYAD-421 SS1 | reverse complement strand
CCTACGAAAGCTAGTCTTCACGCGGACAGCGACAGACTAGTCCCAATGACCAAGTTATGCATTAGCACTCGAAGGGAAGTACAACGCTATGGTCACTCACCTAGTCCCAATGACCAAGAGGTCGAGATGGGGACTAGGGAGCGCCTAAGGGGGTCTTTATATACTAGAGGGGCTGCTTAGCAACCAAGGACAAGGCGCGAGAGTGAGGCAGTGAAGATGACAAAGAGAGAACAAAGGGCGAGAAAGAAAAGGCAAGGGCATGGCGATCACGGGATCGTAGCATGCGGCTGTGGGAACGTATCTACAGTGTCCAAATTGGGATGGGCTAGAAAAGGAAATGGTCCGCGAATGGAAGGTGGGCGTCAAAGGGAGGGGAATGGGCGGCAAAAAGGGGCGTCTGTCCAACGTCCGTGACATGATGGATGCGGAGGAGAGACAGTTGATGTCTCGAAGGGCGCGAAATGGCTAGGAAGGGTGCATGATCGTGTGTGTTCACGTTGAAAGCGTGTCATCCGACGCGACTAGGATTGTCGATCACGCGACATTCCTACTTGCAGTGCGTGCAGCACGGGGGCGAAATTGCGGTCCGCGAGATCGCGATGTGCGTCCGCATGCAGAACTTGACGAGGACGGCTTCGTTGTCGAGGTTGGCAGAGGATAGTGGTCTGGGTCATCGTTGCACAACCCCCCGTAGCGTAACCGATTACCGCGACACAGGTTTGAGGGGACGGTAGAGTTGGAGCCGATGGCATACGTCGTACAGGGTAGACGGCCCGGGGCAGCTCGCAGGGGTCCGGAAGCGTCCAGACGCAAGTCCCTGCTCGATTCGCGAATGGTCTGTCTGAACGCTAGGAAGTGCTGAACAGTATGCACAATATGTTCGTCTCGGTGAGGGTGCGGGTGCCTGCGAAGGTGGATGTAGTCTGTGAAGGGCTAGACCACAGGTATGTCCGCGAGAATAGCGCCATAGAAGCAAACTTGAGGCAGCACGAGGCGTTGCGGATGCATTCATACTTAAAAGAGCCTGAGTCCCCCTGTCAAATACGCATGGGGTCGGAAGTACGCACTCTGTGAAGGGCGACAACTTTTTCGTAGATGAGGATAGACCGCACTATCTATAGGAAGGACGGCTCGGGGGCAAGAACATCTGACCGCGTTGGTATTCACATTGTCGAATGAATTCTCCGGGTCGTAGCGATGGGTAGCTACTCGATACCGTGAGCATCCAGTGCTCAGGGAGAGCTCAACGACATCCTTCTGCAGTGGCATACGGAGACTAGCCATGTGGCGAGCGTATCCCTTCAGAGACGGATTACCTGATCTGCGACCCGTATCCGACCGACCTACGCACCTGCGGGAAGGTCGAAAGGCTCACCGGTAGACCCGCGGTCATTCCTGGCGCGAGGCGCGCCATGCACAAGATAAAGAGAGCCACCGAGACGCCATTGTGTCAACGTTTCGGACACTTGTGCATATTTCTCCTGACGTGTGCGCCGCAGAATGTCGTCATCGAGCGTACTTGGATGTAGGAGATAGCCCGGTGCAAGACTCTAATCAGAGATGATTCGTGTGCACGAGTGAAGGGCAGTAGGAAACAGCGTTCGAATTGGCCCCTCATGGGATTCCCATCTACTCGGACTAGGGCTCACCTAATGTGAAATGTACGAGGCAACGAGATGGTGACGACCGGAAGGAGCGATGGTCGACGCCCAAGGAACCTTTCGAAGTGAGGTTAAGGTTAGACGTCACCATTGTCCAATGGGAGCGAACGTCACACTATAGACCGCAAAACCCGGGCGCTGTCGACGCTGCTAATTCTGTCCCCAATCATGCCTGCGCTCGTCCCTTATATGACCCCACCCCCGTACCTTACCTCACCCTGCTTTCTTTCCATACATCGACCATCACTACCCAGCCATGGCGCACATCTCAGCCGAAGCCGCGCAGTCCAAGCCTATCGAAACCATTCGTCCTGACAGCCTCCCCGAGGTACAGGACCCCAACCAGGTCGCAGACGCCCTCGACAAGCTCGTAGACCACTCAGAGGAGCACGCGGACGTCAAGCAGTCCATACACGCCCCTTTCCACCAGCTATACAACATCCCGCTCATCCACAAGCTCATCCCAGGTCTCGAGAAGCTCGCGAACGAGTACCATGTAGGCAACTTCGTCATCGTACGGAGCACGGGCGAGAAGATATTTGAGAGCATGCCTATCTACCCTCGGTGAGTGAGATGATATTCCATCGAGTCTCAAAGTTCGACTGGTCGTGTGGGATGTCCCTTGAGTTTCCAACCTCGTGTCTTCCTGCGATTGCCTTCGGAAGTTGAGCGTGTCAAGGCTCGACCCCCTGAGGTCACCGCGTTATATCTCCCCGGTGCCCGCGTGATGCCTTCAGTCCGCACACCAGGCCTCCACTAGGGTCCGTTGGAGTCGGTGGCTCATAGAGAGTCTCACATGCGTGAGGTCCGATATCGAGTCGCCTTGGCCTGACGTAGGGCTGACCTAAGGGTTTGCCCAAGGTCAAAGGAATTCCAAACACTTGAAAAGAGTGTTCGGGGAAAACACTTTCCAGTCAGTCGCACATCCTCAACGGGTCTTCTCGACCAGACATCATTGCGTCATCGCTGAAGACGCCCTTGCTGAGCGACACGCTCTGGACCTGAGCGGGTCCTTGCCCTTCAACAGAAACCCCTTTCACGCTCGATCTCAGCCGTTTCCTGGGAACACTACCGGGGCGTATGCAAGTTGTCCTCGTTTTCCCCGGCCAATTCTCGGTGTACGATGCGACTTTGCGGACGCGTGTAGACCCGACCGTCGTCTGAGCCCAGATATAATCTTCACGGCAGGTCTCCATCTGCGGTGAACATGGATATGGTCTCCGAATTCGAACGGAGCCCTACGTGAATTCTTGTGAGAGACATCGTCTGTCAGCACTATGGAACCTTCGTGGGTTGTGTTAGACATGCCTGTGCCTTCCGCAGTCAATTGGTTACAAGTACACGGCATTCGCCTCCGGGTTGATCGTATGTTTTGTGTCCTGTGAGGGGTTTCTCCAGGTTCATGCTGGGGATGGTCGGTTTTGAATGCTGCAACCTCAACGGAATGTGTTATTGACTTGTGTATTTGGAACGTAGGCTAGGTATGCACTTGATGTTTTACGGCGGCACCCAGATCAAGTTGCTGCACAATCGTTCCGTCGAAGTTGTCCTCAAGGATCTTTCACTTCGTGTGCGTGGCTATTCTCGGTCTCCTCTTGTGTACCATCACTGAACGCAATGGTAGCAAGGGAAGGTCTACGACTCCCCCGAGTCCGTCAAGTCTATCCCCTCGTTCGTCAACACGTACTCGATCGGCCTCGACGAGCTGGAGCAGCCGGATATCACAAAGTACAAGTGTTTCAATGACTTCTTCTACCGGTGCGTTTCCTTGCTTCGGTCAGTTGGCTGTGCGTAGTTGTCTCAGGATTGGTACATCCCCTTTGCTATGAGGCTGCTTTACGATGTTCAATGCGTGTCACCGCCCACTTTGACACTGCCTAGCGCGACCGCGTTACTGCGGCGTGCCTGAGAAGACGTCTTAGAAGGCAGAAGGGGACTGCGCACGTCAAATCAGAACTGACATGAAGCCTACGGATGCTGATCGTGTGAATGTGAATAACAGGAAACTCAAGCCTGGCGCGCGTCTGGTGCAGAATGCAGACGACCCCCTTGGCTTCTGCAGCCCCGCCGACTCGCGTGTGACCGTCTACCCGACCGTCGACGCTGCAAAGCAGTTTTGGTACGCCCTTCTCTGTCAGCAATTCCGTCTGCGGCAGAGCGTCTCGTTTATGCTCGTGGGTTAGGATCAAGGGTAGTAAGTTCTCGATCGCTTCGCTGCTGGGCGTTGAACCGGGGTCGGAGAAGGCACGCATGTTCGAGGGCGGGAGTGTAGGCATCTTCCGGTACGTCTTACTCCCATGACTGTCGCGCTGGGAAGGCTTTAGACCTGATATGACCGTGTGTTTCAGATTGGCTCCGCAGGACTACCACCGCTTCCACAGCCCGATCGATGGCGTCCTCGGGGATGTCACCGATATCCCTGGACAATATTACACGGGTATGTGCCAAGCTCAACTCCGAAGCTTATACGAGCTAACAACAATGCGTGCGCACAGTGAACCCGCAGGCGGTGAACGAGCCCGGGTTCGATGTGTTCACCGACAACAAGCGCTCCGTGCTCTACATGACACACGCGCAGTCGAACGCGCCTGTCGCGTTCGTCGCCATCGGTGCTATGCTTGTACGTGCCACTACGTCCTATCTCGTCTGCATGGGCTGATGGGTAGCTGTGCAGGTCGGCAGCATCGCGTGGACTGCAGGCAAGGGCGCCACGGTGAAACGCGTCGACGAACTTGGGTACTTTGCCTACGGGGGCAGCACCGTCGTCATACTGTTCCCCAAAGGCATCATTAAGTGCGTCCCCCCTCCCTTCATCTCCTCTTCTTTTGAATTCAATGACTGACGCACAGCGATACGGACAGGTTCGATGACGACCTGTTGAAGAACTCGGATGTGCCGATCGAGACGCTGCTCAAAGCTGGGGAGTCGATCGGGCAGAGCGTGATGCCTACTGCGGGTTTCAACGCCGCGAACGTGCTTAGGGGAGGGGATGTCACCCAGAACGAGGCGTCTTCTGGTGCGGAGGCGGGGGCGGCTGCAGGGGGATGGGATGTGTGGGGGACAGTTGGGTCAAAGTGCAATGTGTTGTGAATGGGTGTTGCACGGGCAGGAAGACAGGGAGGATAGAGCAACAGAATCTGATGGACATGGACCCTGAACGCGACGAACCAAGTGCTGTACTTTTTGTGTCCAACCATCGTATATATGTGTGTTCGCAAGCTTTGACTCTAGTTTTGCCTGTGGATACCAACATAAGACCCAACGCTGCCTTAGCCATCATCATACATGCATGACGGTGGTTGTTCGAGCGGAGTCGTCGCCTGCTCGTCGTCGATGGGATGAAACCGGAGAGGTGTTTCTATTTCACATTCAAGAACGTGCATACATATTACACAATTCATTGTCGATAGCGGCTACTCCATTATGAGCGACAATACGCGGCCTCACTCCAAGAAGGGCGTGTCCACCATGAGAAGAGCCTGGAATGCAGGAGGGTAACACATCGGCTTGGTCTGCGCTGACAGCAGCCTTGCGGATCAGATCGACTTCCTCGGCGGTGAGCTTAACGTCGACGGCTCCGATCATGGTGTTCTCCTTCATATTCTGTAGCAATGCATCGACAATCTGAGCTGGTGTGTGTTGTCTAGGATCACTGGCAGGATACGTGCTGCAGGGTTGCGAGAACCGGGAATTACCAGAATGTCGTCTCCCTGTGCGAGAAGCCAGGCGAGGGTGACCTGGCCGGTGGTCACACCGTGCTTGGCGGCGATGCCCTTGATTACGTCGACGGCCTGGAGGACTTTGGGGGAGTTCTCCGCGGAAAAACGAGGGAGATAGCGCCGCGTGTCGTCCTCCGGCAAGTCAGCAAGCGAGTTCCACACCACAAGGAGGTAACGATGAACTTAGTCACGCGTGCGGGGTCTTCGTCATGTAGACTGATCGTGGGACGCACGTATTTTCCCGCGAGGATGCCTCGTCCGACAGGCGAGTATGCGACAATCTTGACCCCGAGCTCTCGGGCGGTCTTCAGGATGGCCCCGTACTTCTCGTCCTCGATGTCCAAGGCGAAGGGGGAATACTCTATTTGAAGCGCAGCGATGGGTGCATGGCGTGGGGGCGCCTGAGAGTGTCAGCTGACACTTCGGATACTTTACTTTCCCGGCCCTAGGAAAAAGGGGGGAGGAAGCACTGCGGTGAGACAGAGATGGAGCAGTGGTAGTCAGATCACGCACTTCACTTGCTCGGCCATCGCTTCTACGGTGCGCTGTGGTACAGCAGTTAACATACCTCCCCCAAGGACGACCGGGGTCCTTCACACTTATCTCAATGGGAACCATTGGGTCGGTGCTGCGATGTACGCATCGTCGTCATAGAATTGCATTATTGTATCCCATTTGGAGAACGTACCGGTTCAGGTACCACAGGTCGACATAGTCGGTACCGAGCTGCTGCAACGAGCGATCAATAGCTTTAGCAACATACTCGGGGTCACGTACTCGGGGTCGCCGCAGACTATGCGGCGGTCCGGGAACGGTTTTCCATCGATGGCAAATCCGAATTGGGTAGCGAGGAAGATGTCCTTTCTCCTACCGCTCTTCTGCAACCTGAGCAAGAAGGACTGAGCGAGAAGAGTATGGGATAGAGGGTGGCTTGGAAGAAGGTCTGCTAACCATTTGCCGATCAGCCTTTCGTTGTCATTGTAGGCGTCAGCAGTGTCGATGTGAATATATCCGTTCTCAAGGACGGCGTCCAGAGCCTAGGTGCCCGTAGCATAGTCAGCGGAAGACCGAAGATGGGCATGCATTCATCGCCGAACATCCGCATTGCCAAGTTTGCGAGTCGCGGGGCTAGTCATGGCGGTTTTGCCAGTTGAAACAGGCGGTTTGCGATTTGAAGGCGGTTCGCGAGTTGGGAGTGTGATGCGTAAGATGGGCCAATTTCGGTGGCCATTATATACTACAGAGACGCGCTGTATCGCGTACATACCCCACGCGCATAACGGTAGAAGCCTCTCGAGATTCTTGCCTTGAACTCTGCAAAGGTCGACTGGAAATCAGCTCATGCAAGGAGGTTTGTGAAAATTCGAGATTACCAAGCAGTTCTACGTTCTGGATCATCAATGCACCCACTCTGATGAGTATTCCCTTCCGTATTTCGAGACATAGAAAGAGCTGACCATGTTATATCACGCCTAGCGAGGGCTCGAGTCCAGTCGGAGGGACTCGAGCGATGATGGCGGAAAACCCTTTTAACCATACTTTCAGTGGAGGGACAAACCTGACAAGACCAAGGCGGGACCCACATCTGTAGCAAGGCGATCGCTGCGTTGTTGTAGAGTTTCACATCATTGATTGAGCCTTATAGCCATAGTGAATGATATGAGGATACCTCGATGTTGAATAGTGCAGGCAGGCGTTCGCAATATACTCCTCTCTCGGCACTCGTGGTTGGTGGACGTATTTCATGATCCCTATGCACGATGCCTAGTCAGCGCGCATGTACGACGGTGTCTTTAGTGGACGGAGTGCTCACCATAACAGTAATGACACTGTCTCACAACATCCTACGCACCCTGAGAAGCATTAGAGAAAAAATACCAGTGAGCTTACGGAATAGGTTCTGGCGGAGGAACCTATCATGGAAGAGCTCCAGGGTGGATAGACCGCATAGTCGTCACTCATAGGTCAGACAAGAAGCTGGAGGGTACTGCGTGTACTGTGTAATAATGGTATCTGGATATATGGCACGACAAGCAAGCTCACGAGACGCTATCGGTCATTGCCCGCGACGAAGAAAGCAGCCCGAACTCGTCATTCTGGGCGAGTGAGTCACGAAAACCGCCAAGTTGAGAGGAAGAGACAACCGTCGATCAGCCGAAAGCGCGTCCACGTGAACGCCCGTGTGCCTGTCCCACGCTCGTCTTAACCAGTACTAGGATCTTCGTCTCCTTCAACCTTGCACGCATGTCCGTAAGGAATTCCAAAGCCACGGGGAATGTGCAGCCCGAAAAGTCACTGCAGCTGGCCACTCGGTCAGGGCCTGCTCAATGCTTCTAGCTGCCCTGCGTTCCCGCTCTTGTTTGTCTCTCCTCTCGCTTGGCTTTTCTTAGGCACTTTCTGATCTGCGCGCGTTCGCCGACGTCGATCCCACTTTCTGTAATCCTGATTGCTGATTCCGGCTGATGCATTATCTTCCGACAGCGCATGCCCTGGGGCTATTGTATTGTGGATCAGGAGGAGCCAAGCTCGCTGTCTACGCGCATGATGTACAGATGTGTGAAATCATTGTAAGTATCACTCTCACGTTTTCGTTGGTCTTGAACAGCACTCACGTATAACGTTAGCCACAAGACTACGCATTAGCCTGCCCCACACAACCACTCCCGACTGACCTGAGCACGTCACGAAAACAAGGCTGAACACACGCAGCCGCATTTGGGTTCGTTGAAGTCGCACAGGCGAACGTAGCTGTCTTCGGGGGTTGAGGGAAGGGAGCTGTGGTGGGTCGTGCGGTCTATGGAGAGCGGTCTCCCCATCCAGGTGTGCGGGTGCGCTCCTCCTAATCATCTGCTATGGCTCCATCTTCGCTCCCAGCCCGTCGCTCCCCACTTCCTCCCTTACGTCCTTTGCGTTCCTTAGTACCCTACCGGCGAAGTTTCACTGGACAGCTGCAGAACCCACACCAGATACACATGTTACGTACCAGCGCGCTCTGCGACACCCCCGCGTTCGTCCGCCTGAACAGCCAAATCATGAACTCAAATGGAAGCGACTGCCAAAACCCAAGGCCCCAAAGCAAGTTCAGCCGTAGACTTCAGACCGCCGGGAGCAGGTTTGAGACGATATGCAAGGCATAGGTGGACGTAAGTGTCCAAGACGACGTTCGTCAGTACTCAATATTTGACATTGTCAATTGTTAGTAGCCTTGATAGCACGTCCACACCGCATACAACGTCTCGCAGCTAGTCGTCCTTCCGAAGTGCGAGCCAAATGAATATGTCAGAATTGTCGGCGCGGTCAAGGCTATGCGCAAGAGCGGCTCCGCTGGAGTCGTTGTTGCTATGGGGGACGCAGAGGGCCTCAGACACGGCTGCAGTAGGTGCCAATCCTATGAGCTTGTTGGACATACGTAGTACTCATCCTACGTCTAAGCAAAAGTCTCAAGGCTCCGCATTCTCGGGCCCCACTAAGAGACGTCCGGGAGTACGTTCTACAGACCCGGGAGCCTGCGCTGCGCCTCGCTCTCTGTTGGTGACAAGGAGAAGGTGATAGACGAGCTCGGTACCAATCGAGTTACACCTGCAGATCATCCAGAACGCCGCCACCTGTGCAGCTCTATCCACCTCTGTTGGCAGGGGATGTACCCGACTCTCTTCCTCCGGAGTAAACTCTCGGATGCCTTCCTCTCAGGTTGCGCACTCAACAAAGTCACACCATTGTTACCGGAGGTAAGGAGAAGCACAGGTCTTTATGCCAGCCGTAGAATTCCATACACTCCTAGCCCGTCCCGTCTTCGCACCGGTGCCACTGTCGATTTCTAGGCCTCATCCGCAGCAGCGATGGCCCCACACTTCAGAATCCCCACGTTCACGATGGTTTACGCAGTGCACAGCTTGACGCGGCGCGTTTTCAGTACTCAGAAGCACACACGTCGACATGATACCTGAAACGCTAATCAAATCGAAACCCCGCCCGGTCCAATCCCCTTTGATAATACACTTAGCCCTCTTCGCCTCCATCGCTTCACTGTTCTCCGCCTTGTGTTATTTCAGCCTTCCCCAGCCTCACGCCCAAGCAAAGCCTGCTCCTCTGTGCCGATCACCACCCACTCAAGCCCGTGCTCCACTCCGACGACCCCGGACGACGTACCGTCCGCGTACATGTCGGACCTGGTCCCGGTGGCGAGCATGCGAAGGTGATAGCGCGGTTAGTAGCAGCATCAACCGCATCTGTCGGACAGTGCCGGCGTACGTGAAGCTCCACCTTCGTCGAGTCCCCGACCAGTTTACTAGCCAGTGGTCGGGATTATTGGCGGCGGTGCATGGATGTCTTGCCACTTCAGTCGGTCATTGGGAGCTAGTAGATTGCAAGCGATACAATGAGATACCTTCGCGCGTCTGCAAGCCACAATACTGGGGGATCACTTACGAGGCTCATAGCTCATCCAGAGCTCACCAGGCTTTGCGAATGTCGGGAAACACCCTCGGAGATGCGTCCACCACCAAGTCTGCCAGACCTCCCAGTCGTACGTATAGACCACTATCCGCCGTCGTCCACTGCCCTGTTTGCCGTCCTCTCCGTCTGCATTCAAGGGTGCCGGAGATCCACGAAGCCAGTCCTCCAGAACGCGACCCACTGTAACGAGAAGATCTGCGAAGCATTGCCGCGTAAAGTCGCTTTGCGGGACTGCTGCGAGGGCGATCTGTCGGAGAGGAGCCACACATTGCCAGGTGTCGAGCATCGCCCTGAGTATGTCCAGCGACTTTCCGTCGGAGACGAACTCCGCACCCAGCCAGATGTACGATCGGTCGAGCGTCGAGCAGAGGCTCAAGTCGATGCCCATCGTGTGCTCCGTGGTGGGGTTGACTAGTGCGGTGCGTCAATGACACAGCTAGGCTGGCAACGACAACGTAAAGCGAAATATACACACCGGGATGGAGCATTTCTGCATCGTGGAAGAAGGGCATGCTAACCGTCAATGTCCTGAGACGGGGCCCGCATGCCGATACAAGTCTTTGGACGCAGTGTATATCCACGTCAAACTGGATGAATAGTGTTACGGCGAGTGGGCTACGTATATCGCAGGTTCATACCAGTTGCAGCTCGTCTAGGTTCGGTCTTGTAGACACCGGGAGAGGGCCGAGGGTCCTCCAGCGCACATGATGGCAATAAAGCATTTGCAAGGCCGGAAGGGCGTTGACGATCCTGACAAAGTCGTTGAGGTGCAGGAATGTAACCTTGATGACAAAGAGACGAGCGACATTCTTGAATGCCGAGAGAAAATGGGGGAAGCGGGGATGCAGAGGCAGGTACTGTAGAGGCTTCGCGATCTCCGATACTACGGGTTTTCTGGGGTACCAGCTCTCGTCTTCGCGAACATGGTTGATCGTAAGTTCCTCTAGCCTGGGAAGCTTCCCATGAAGGACGACAGGAAAGACCGAGAGGGGACTTGCTGTGGTGTGGAGGGTGCGTCCGATGAGCGTCACTTCGTGGACGTAGTCGCGTAGATGAGGTCCGTTGCCGAGGACGGCCGCAAACCTATGAAGTGCTGGGAGGTCATGGAGAACGACCGAGTAGAACAGATTGCGTTGTGAGCGAACACGCCAAGCTCTGCATACTAGGGCGCAGTGGTGTAAGGCGCGGGAATGTTCTACTTGGTCTTTGACGTCCACCGAGTAAAGGAGGTCTATTATGTTCTCACAGACCTCGACGGGGAAGCGGCTGATCGTATGACGGGCAGGAGCAAGATCGCCGTCCATCGCGAGAGTTGCTGGGAACCGTGAAAGAGGCCCAAGCATATCAGGAAGGCAGAGACTGATCGCACGACGGACAATTAGCGCTGCCGGTATCTCTATGGCGCTTCTTCTGCCCAGCGCGTCTTTCTTGTTCGAGTACTGATGACGTGAAGGACGAACACTTCGACCAGGCTGCTGTCCTTGTTTCGGGAACCTCCGGTATACGTTCCACGTTCGAGTCGCCGAGGGCATTTTCAGGTGTTGCATTGCGAGAGTTGCTGCGCTGAAGGTACTAAGTATTAACTAATGTGTCATACCCATGACACCCTCGCATCAGTAAAACCGACAATCTCTGAGTGCTGAAAACTCTTAAATGGCACCTCCCGCCAACTTGCGCTCTGCATCCTGCAGTTTTCCGGCGTCTGTTCTCCTTCAAATCAGGCAGAGAGCATCCCTGGCTACCCGCAATCATGCATGAGAGCTGTGGGGGCTTTTGGACGCTTTGTGCACCTGGTGTCGGTGACACAATCCGACCTCTTAAACGAGTTCTTACAGATCTTGCGCGCTAACGGGTGGCGGTGCGTAGACGCCTATAAATTCCCTTACAAGGCAGCTCTTAGAGCTCTGAAAGGTCTTACTCGGCACTCTAAGACCTGCGCAGGTTTTTCTGATGTCTGGTGACATTGGCACCTGGACCAAACCGATTCGGACGCAGACCTCGAGTACTCTATATGTCCAGGCCTGACAGAAGATTGATAATTGAATAAAGAGTACTCGTTGCCTATCCAGGGCACCCAGCTTTCATGTACGCACATGATCTGAGCATCATTGGGGTGACATACATAGATGCATGCTGTGCCAACGATCCGATAGTATTACAATCCATGAGAGACAACGTACAAAGGCTACCCAAGACATCACTATTACATAACGTCCTTCACAAGAAATTGTCCTAGTCAGATGTTACATGAACAACCTTGATCTGCGAGCTGCTTAGTAGCGAGTAGCTGCCTTGCCATCGCGACCCTGAACAACGTTCTCGGAAGGGACGGACGAGAGGCTCTCCTATCAATGTTCCATAGTTAGTTGCCGTCGCCACTTTCAACACGTACAAACAGGGATACGCACCTCGGGACCGCGAAGGCGCACGGCCCTCCTGCCACGAACGAACTTCGCAGCAAAGAACAACCCGAGGAACATCACGCACGCAAGAACGAAGCCGACAGCAGCGTCAGCGGTCGCATTGCCGGTCGTCGCGCCTTCGGGGAGCCCAAGTTTCGTCCAGGCCGCCTGGACGGTCGAGGACGACGCGCTGCATGCCTGCGCCCACTCGCGATTGCTGTTGATGACTGAATTCTCGAGACGGTAGATGAACTCGGTGAGCGGAATATCCTCGCGGTGCTTGAACACGTGGATCGTCTCGAAGTCGTCGGTCGTGCCGTTACGGAACTTGAAGCGGAGGAAGTCGCGAGCGTCCGGAGGGGGACCGCGGCGGAGCTCGATCGCGAGCGCGGAGCCGAAGTCGGCTGTGAGCAACGTTAGGCTGGTAGGCTCGGCGAAAAAAGTGGACACTTACGTATGGCTGCAAGCTCGGGGTGGGACTTCACGACCTCGGTCTGGTGAAAGAACGAGATGAAAGGCTGGTATGTCGTCTGGATGACCATCAGTTGGAGCGGGTCGCCGTTGAAAGCAATGCGCTGCAGGGCCTTGAGGATCGAGCTGAGGGCGGTCCTGCTGGCAACTACCGCAATCGTCAGCAATTTCCCCCTTTCCTTTTCACTTCTATGGTGAGGGAGCCTCACTGTTTCCGATACCACCCATTTGCTTGTCGGAGTAGACCAGATCCTCGCGCAGGTTGGCAAAGCCACGCGCCTGCTCAATAAACGTGGGCGGCAGGCGGTGAGCGTACGTCTTGTTGTGAATCAATCCCGCCTGAACGAAGTCCCAAACCTGAGTGGAAATAGATCCACGTTAGAGACTGTAACGCAGATGCAACGTGGTAGCGTGTTGGACGTACGTTGTACGCGTTCTCGAGGGTAAGCTCCTGGCCAAACGCGAAGTCTCTGAGCGCATGGAAGAAAGGCTGGGCAGCCTTTGAAGCCTCCTTGAATTCGGACGATGCGTACATCTTCTGGACATGGTTCTGGAACGCCTGAATTTCCAAATCTTTATTTCACAACGCTCTCCCTCAAACTGACAACCACGAACGGACTTACCGGACAGTCTGTCCACGGCTCGAGAGAGCGGTCGTTGCTGGGCTCCACAGTCTCAACAGGAACGTACTGGTAGCCCCCGAGGGGCGCGACGACCGTCGTCTCGTTCGCGAGCGTGATCCTGTTGTCCGGGTTCGGGGGAAAGAGGCCCTGGAGGAGCGCGGTGGCGGAGTCGAAGACCGCGGCGCCCTCGCCACCGACCTTGACGCGGACGGCGACCTCGGTGAGATCAACGAGGTCGGAGTGAATACCGCGGATGTGTGATGAGGACGATGGATCAAGATAGATGCCGCGAAGGTATTGACCAAGCTGATGCGCTTGAACCTACGTGTGAAAGCACGTCACTTAGCCCTCCATCGCAGTGTAACGGATAATACAGAGGAAGAAAAGGAGACACGACATCGAATTGGAAACAGACGCACCTCACCGAGCGGGGTACTACGGGTAGGCCCCGGCTTCTGGGTGATGGGGTGCTGGAAGCACTGAGTACGGTCGCCGTTACGAGCGAGGATGACAGCGCCGAGGACGTCGTGGTGAGCCATTTCTGTTGTGGTGGGTCTGAATGGTGGACGTTAGAAGTGTATAGCGAATGCTCGGCTGAAGCTTGAGGACTCTGGAGGAGACCGCAGTGCTGAGGGCTCCAAGTCCGCTGCACGTCTGCTCTTGTATGCGGAAACGCGAGGTGTTGGAGCGGCGAACACGCGCCTAGACTGTTAGGGCAGGAAGAAACATGCTTGTCTGACATCGACAATGGAAGACCGACATAGCGATCTGGATCATGAGCGTCATGATAATTATGACAAGGCTTGTACAAGGTTTCGCAGCGGAGATGGAGAAACCCGTCTTCCTTTGAACCCGCACTCGCATCTCCGAGGTGCACTCCCGAGACTGGTGTCCCCAGGAGCAACGGTAACCCCTTCATGACTTGTATGAGGTTTCTCCAGAAGTCATAGCAATGCCACGGCAATATTATGCAGTACTCCCGTCTTCATGAACGCAAGTGCAAGGAACGGGCCTTCAGCACCATCCTCCAAGATCCATTCATCCAAGCGCGTGGACGTCCGACTCTTCACAGACTCGACCTCGCCTACCGAGTTATGCCTGGCCTGAACGACCTCGCGCAAAATGGTCTTCGACCTCGCGAACGCCACGCGCATTCACGTGTCCACATCTGGACGCCAAGGATGGGACTCCCGACGGCGTTTCAAGCCAGGTGGACGAATTGCCACCTTACCGGGCTGGTTCATGAAGGAGATGGACAAAGACAATGCTGATAACGCGCAATCGTGATTGGGTCCATCGAACGGCCGCAAACCTTCCCCCGCAGCACGAGGTCGGTAATTGGGAGTCTGCTGTGATCAGCACCATAATTAATACAATGCACAATATACGTACACGAGGCAACCTTAATCAATGACACGCTGGCGAACACAACCCTGCATGTACCAGGTTCAATCGCGGCATGTCAGTGACAGAAGAGATCACCGACTCGCCTAAACCTTTGTACACCAACCACGTTACAGCGCCGTCTACCCTTCCGGTCCCCCGTGCCTACTTCTTCTTCCCTTTACCCCCACCAGATTTCTTGCCCCCAGCACCTCCGGTAGACTCCATAGCGCCCTGGGTCGCCCCACCACCCGCACCACCCTTCCTCCGTCTGCCCCCTTGCCCAGACGTGGTCCGCTCGCTCTTCTTCAGCCACCGCTCCGGATCCGGAGGTGGCGTGACCCCGGGCACGACACCCTTCGGCACGCGCTTCATCCGCACCTTCCGTGGTTTCTGCGTCTCAGAGGGGGCTTGCGCGGACGCGAGCACGGCCTGCTGCTGTTGGTGGGGCTGCGCCACTGGCGGCGGTGCGGATTCGAGAGTGCTCGAGACGGCCGGGGGGAGCGCGTCGAGCGCGTGGAGGAAGCCGGACGTGAGGAAGTCGACGTGCTTCTGTGCCGCTTCAAGGTTCGTGAGGATGTCGGAGTGCTCTTCTGAGTTCTGGGAGTGGGAGAGGGGAGGGGATGGTTAGCGCAAGGGCATGCAAATGACAGGCAGGGTCCTCGTGACAGGTGAGGACGCGGTCCCTTCGCCGGCTGCGCGTTGTATGAGTCCACCTTGCGTGATGCGACAGCGCACGGCATTCATCGAATGCTCGCCCTCATAGGTGGACTGGCCGCACGGTCTCAACGGGGCCGAAGCGTTACGGGCTTAAGATCAAGCGTATGAATGCCGACGCGATATCGCGCGGTCGCCTGGAGGGAACCTTCAGACATCTCGCATCCGCACCCCTGGCTCGAACCTCCACCTCCCAAGCGATGCGGGGAGCATCGAGAACTCCATGAGACACATAACGTACTGGGTCTGCGGTATCGAGCAGCTGGTTGTACAGCTCAAATGCGGTCTGGTAATTCCCCTGCCGATACGCCTACAACACATCCCATTCAGCCAACCTCCCGCTAGCATGCCAGAGATGAGAAACGTACCAGCTGAGCCTCTAGGTGCAACACACCCCTGTCCACCTCATCGCTCCTATCCTTGAGCTCCTTCATGGCCTCCGACGCATCCGCCTCCCTGTGCAGCCTGTATAGCGAGTACGCCTTCTCGAACGTATGATCCTTCACCGTACTCTCCGTATCGCCGGGAAGCCCGCTCGGGGCATCGGCCATCGCGAGCGCAGCGGCATACTGGTCCGTCTGGAGGAGGAGGAAGAGCTTCGTCTGTAGCGCGTCGGGGTCGTGCTTGTCAAGGCGCAAGACTGTCGTCCGATCAGCGTTACCAAGCCACCTCGAAGCCTCGCATGCGAGCCGACAAGGAACCCACTCTTATCGCACGTCTTGATCGCGTTCGCAAAGTGCCCGCCGTCGATCTGCGCGCAGAGCGACGTGAAAAGTCTTTTGAGGCGGTCCGCGACGGGGAGGGGCTGCTTCGGGGCGGCCTTCTGGCGGGACGTCCTGCTGGACTTTGCTGGACTTGACTTCTGTGGGCCCGACTTCGTTGTCGGCTTCGTTGCCGGTCTGGGCGGCATGATAAGGTGAGGAGTCGAGGGCAGAGGAAACGATGCTCCGGAGCCCTAGCTTCCGCATATGTAGGCGCTTACACATGCATAACGAGAGGACACACGTACTCAGTCTTGGCTCCAATCAAGCACCAGACAACAATTATCCGGATACAACTACATAAGTGCTACTTCAAGTGCGTTCAAAAGAGAAATCAGCGCGTCTGCGCTCTAAGGCGAAGAGGATTGAATCTACGATAAATAGAATCAAAAGAACGGACGTAGCCCGAGGGAACGCGTCTCAACTTCGAGATCGAGCGGTTTTGGCTACAACTGACTCCCGAATCCTTTAGGACAGAGGGAGCTTGCGACTTTGAAGAGAACGGAGGAGAAGAGGGGTAGGGGATAGATACAAATGAGCGGCAATTACTGCGTCCGATAAATACGCATAGAGAGCATGGGCGATCCGATAGCGTGTTGGCGAGCAGCGTATAGCATGGTGCAAAACATAGCGTGAGGGGACATCATAGGTGTATAGCGAGCGCATGACTATGAGCAATCATCATCCAGAAGTCGCGTTCACGCGGCGTTACTCGTGCTATCGCTGAACACGCTTTCGTCATGGTAGTACGCAGGAGGAGGGTTGCCCTCGACGTCAGGCTCGACGTACCCGCGCGTCGTTAGTTCCCCAGGACGGAGCTTCTTCTCCTTCGTGCCTCCTTGACTTGGGCACAAGCGGAACATAGTCGACGTCGTCGCCTCGCGTTGGAGGTCGACTGAAGGCTGTGGCGTTGTTTGGTGGAAGGACCACCCACCATCAGAACGCCGATACGCGACACGCATATTCTCCCCAGGGGTGTGCACTACGTATAGCGGGTCAGCGCGTGAATGTATAAGAGAAAAGTGATGTAAGCGGGAAGGATGGGTGTGAGCGCAAAGTGAGCATGGTCGAGTTGGTGTAGGAGCGGAAGCAATTGCAAGGACGCTGAACATGGGATTCGCACGACGCGTCCGTACCATCTATCTTCCTGCTATCTGCGCTGCACGCGCGACATCTGACGCGATGGAGGGCGCGAAACTGGGAACTGCATTGCAGGGGCGTGCTTCATGACCGGGATCAACTTGGCTGTTTGCGCTCCCGCATTATGCGGTTCCGCTTCAACAGCTATGCTCCCATATCCAGCCCCGCCGGAAGATGCCATCCACATGCTCATGTCTCGCACATCCATCCGCCGCTGACTGTCACACGTTGACCGTAGTCGGTGCGCATCTGAGACAGATGATGTTTGCAGTATTGGCAGAGAAAACCCCGCACAGGCTCGCGAGAGGTGCGTCAAACATCACAAGCAACCGCGAAAAGATCCGGAGGGGGGGAAGAATACTCAGGACACGAAGACTCACCGAACTTTGGCACCTCAACGTCCGGCGCATTCACCCCAACCCCGAAAGGCGTTACCCTTGCAGCGAGATGCGAAGGGTCGACTGAAACCATGTATGTCCGCCTATGTGACGAGATTTCCTCGACGCGCTCCTGAGCCTTCTTCCGCCGCATATGTCTCCGCACGAAGTAGACCGCAAGGCCGCCGAAGACGATAGATGCAACGACAGCGAGGGAGATGCCTAAAGCCAACGCTGTTGCTGAGTGCGATTGTGACGAGCTTACATTGGCGGAGGGACTCGGGGTCGCCGTGGTCGACATGGTGGAAGGGGGGTGAGAAACGACAGGTCTGACAAGGTCGTTGGCCGCGGGATGACCTGCTCAAACAGTCCAAGGTCCGCGTTCCGTCAGATCACACGCCCGCGCGAATTTGGAAGCCGAAGCTCACCGTCACGTAATTTATCGACTAAGAGGACGTGAAGGACAAGGACTGACGCAAAAGCGTAAGGCGTAGGCTGGAAGGCCTAAGAGACAGATAGGTAAAGAAAGGAGTGTGTAGGATACTGACCCGGTAGAAAAGGTGGGAGCTCGCGGGCGCAGTGGGCGTCGGGCGGTCAATATATATCTCTGCCTGAAACCGTCTGTGATGTGTTCTGGATCTCGTACGCTGACGTCTGCGGCTTGCCCCGCCCTTGCCCCCCCATCAACATCACTTGTCAACTGTTTGATTTGCAGGGGATTGCCAATTTGTACGCACCTGGACTGCATCGCGTCGACGTTGTTGCGCGGGTTACAAAAGCATCGGAGGATGGGGGTAGAATAAGAGTTTACAGAAGACGATAGGAATACTGATACATTACTTGATTTGTTATCTGGTTTGAATTGGCTATAGATGGCCACCAATATCACGTAAGCCATACTTGTCAAACTCACAAGCAAAGGACTTGTGAGCGTTAACTGGACCAGATTTTCCGCTTCTGAGAGTTGCTCACTCTTCCTCTCCGTCCAACATGGAAGATCACCCACAACAGCGTCCAGCAAAACGATTCAAGGTACGCGCAGGCATGGATAACTCATATGAATATACGGCTGACGAGAAATCGCAGCACGAATCCTACAAGGACACTCTAAAGAGCGTCCACCTACCTTCCGCCCTTGACCAAACAAAATTCGATCAAGAGCTCACCGTAAGCTAGCGATAATCGACGTGAATGGAAACATGGCTCATTTGCGTTGTAGGACACTGATTCGCACTTCCATGAAGCCCTCCTCCACTGGCAAGATCTCAACCTCGCCCCCGCCTTCCTCAAATTCGCTCGCGATGCCGACCCGCTATCCGCCTCGATGCCTCTGCTGCTGCACAACTGGAAGGAGATACTCGAGCAGTGGTTTGAAGCACTAGCGAAGAGCGATGACGAAGGGCTGCGGGCCATCTTAGAGTGCGTACCCTTCCTTGCTCTCCCGAGAACCGATTGCGAATGGTGTACGTAGTCTTTTCCAAAAGCTCGCACACGACCTGCGAACGACCCTCGCCCCGGAATACCCTCGCGTTCTCAGACGACTCCTGAAACTACTTCCCCGCTCCCTGTCCGCAGAGGCTCTCACTGCGCTTCTGGCCACTTTCTCTGCTCTCTTCAAATACGTCCTCGTACCCTCTGTTGATTCCGAGCTGCTCCAACAAGCGTGGAACGCGTTCTGCGAAGTCCTCCCGCAATGCCATCCTGAGGTGCAGCGGGCGACAGCGGAAGTCTGGGGCGCCGTGCTCCGCCGGCTCAAGGTGGCTCTGAGGGAGGACGCCGTGAGGGTTGTTGCGTCGAGCTCTACGGGAGGTCTGGGTGACGTGTGTGCGTGGACGTTCGTGACGGCTTGCAAGGTGCGTGTATCACCAGCGTGATCCTCGTGCATCGCTCACTATCCCCTAGTCCGTTTCCCAAACGCTGCACACGGTCACGTCGAGTCTCGTTTGCCCCCTCCTGCAATTCTACCTGACCTGCGATGCTGAAGAGGAGGCGTACACCCTTATCCGGCGGGTGTTCACTGCGCTCATCCATCATTGCAAGAGCGCAGACCAGTTCTCACCCGTTTCCGAAGCGATCGTCGACCGGTTTGCGGAGGTCGTGAAGTCCGCGGACGAGGAACGAGTCCGCCGCGCCCTCGAAGCGATCAGCATCGTGTGCTCCGTTCGCCAGGGCTCCCGGATGTCCCGTGAGTTCCTTCGGTCCTCTTCCTGCAAATAGCCAGACCTCATGTCCTCTCCTAGACAAGCAACTGAGCGCGCTTCTCTCGGAGTACCCCTCCATCCCCACGTCCGAGGTCCTCCATTCCGCACTCCTCAAATTCGCCACTAGCGCGCTCACGGCGGGGGACATGTCGCTCTGGATGGCGCACGCGCGCAAGGTCCTCGCGCATGCTTGGGAGCGACCGTTGCTTGGGATCGAGCTCACCGGCGCGCTCTCGGAGCTATCTTGGGGCGGGTGGAAGCTCGTCGCGCTACCCTATGTCTCTGCGAACACGCACAAGTTGCTGGAGAGCCATTCTGGGGAGACGCTCGAATTGCTAGCGGCGCTCCATCGTGAGAAGAGGCTGGGGGAGATGGATGTGGTGTGGAAGCAGAGGCTGTGGACGTGGGTCGAGAGAAGATTGGAAGGGTGGGAGCGTTCTGAGGAGAATGTGCGTACGATCTCTCATTTGTCACGCCGTAGTTGGCTGAACGCTTGGACACAGGCGCGGGTGCTCGCGCACGTCCTCGCGCTCGCCGACCTCCTCCCGTCTCTTCCCAAGCTTCTCGTCAACATCATCGACCGCGAGCTCGCATTGTGGGAAGACTCGGAGCATGATCCGCGCGCGGAGTACGAAGCGACATATGCCAACTCGGCGTGGGTGATTGGTGCGTGTGCGCAGTGCATCGCGGAGCGTCCTGTAAAGGAGTGGGGGAGCCTCGTGGATCTGCCTCGGTGGGCTGGGAGGGTGGTCGAGAAGTGGGGGTGGTCGGGCACGGCGCTTGAGGGGTTGGCGGAGCTCGTGCGTTCGAGGTACGTACGACATCTGACCGGAACCGCCTATGTATTCACTCCTGGTGTCCTTTTCCAGTCGTCCCGACACCACGCCGCGTGTCCTCGACCCGGTCTACAAGTTGCTGAAGGACTCGCTACTATCCCATTCGCGCTCGCTACGACTCAATGCGTTGCGTATCCTGACCTCGCCGCTTGTTCAAGCCCCCGAAGGAACAGCAGAGCTCCTCCAGAAGGCTCTCCAAGCAGAGGAAATCTCCATCGACGTGCAGGGCGTGCGCGAGCGCGTGCTCCGCATCGGGAGGCTGCCGCTGATGGTGAAGGATGGCGATGACGTCGCGGCGGAAATATGCGCGCGTTGGTTGATCGGTACGTTCTTGTTTTGCTCCTGAGAGCACCGTATTGCTCATTGGTTGTCAGCCCAGCTGAAGGTCAACCTGCGTCCGCTGTGGAGCCCAGCGGCCTCCGCGCTGTCAACGCTGGCTGGTAGATTCGGTGATCTGGTTTGGGTTCTTCTGTTTGAGGAGGTGAAGGGGGCGTCATGGGGATCGACCGGGACGGTCTCCAAGCCGGCGTGGATGCAGGATGTCGCCGAGGAGAGCGACAATGTCTGGGAAGAGGAGCGGTCATGGCGAGATCCCAGCGCACATAAACTTCGGATGGCCATTGCGAAGTGGAGTTGTCATAGAGCTGCGCAGCATTCTATTGTGCAGGTTCGTGTTGTTGTCTCGAGTGACTTGTTTTGCGCTGACGTTGCCTGCCTCGCAGCGCCAGGCTATAGGTGACCGACTGGACGCGACGACGTACGAGACGCAGCTGCTAGCGGTGCTCGAGGAGTGCTCATCTCTGGCCGAGAAGCACAATCGTGACCTAATTCCACACTTCCTCTCACTAGCCGGACCCGACGCGCCCTCGAAACTCCCCCGGTACAAGCTCAGCGCGTGGCTCAAGCTTTTCTCCAAGTTCAACAATCCGAACGCGTTCCGCTCGACAGAGACAATGCGCGCGCTGTACATCTCCCACCTCTCCCATCCCGATCGCGGGCTGCAGCGGCTCGCGCTCTCGTGTCTCCTGACGTTCAAGTCTCCTCGGCTGCTCCCGCACGAGGAATCGCTCCGGCTGCTGCTCGACGACACCAGGTGGCGTGACGAGCTCACGCAGCTCGACTTTGCGCAATTGGAGGCAGACGAACGCCCCGAGCTGGTCGGCGTGATCATTCGTCTGCTCTATGGCATGATGCTTGAGAAAAGGGGGCGCACGCGGGGAGCGGACCGGCGCGCGGCGGTGTTGTCTTCCCTTGCGGGATGCTCGGACGAGGAGTTGACGCTCCTCGTGGACTTGATGCTTCAGCCGCTGAGGAAAGAGCAGTCGATGGAGGTCGAAAGCGGTCCGTTCGTGATACGTCCGGTTCCGGAGGGGGTGTTAGAGAAGCAGCAGGTCGGGTTCTTGACCCTGCTCGGGGACCTCCTCAAGCATCTTGGCCCGCGGGTGGTAAACCGTTGGCAGGCCCTTCTTGAGACAGTGCTCCACCTGATTGCGGGCGCACAAGGTGCCCTCGATGCACAGAAGGATGGTCGCGTCGACGACCCCATGGAAGATGAGGTCACCGAAGCCGAGGAAGAGGACCGCGAGGAGCCGATGGGATCGTTGAGGACGCTGAGGAATATACGCCAGCTCGGGCTTAAGCGACTTGCGGACTTCTCCCGTTGTCCGGTCGTTTATGACTTCTCGTTGTACATGCCGGAGGCGTTCCGAGCGGCCATCTCCCCTCGACTCCCTTCTCTGGACGTCGAGAATACTCAGGCGCCCGGGGCATTGCTCGACCTCTTCCACGCCTGGGCTCAACGTCGGGAGTATGCCTCATACCTGGTGCAGTATGACGACTCTGTCCTCCCCAAAGTGTACGACTGTCTCACCGCGACAAACGTGAAGCCGGTGGTGGTCTCCAAGGTGTTTGATATCGTCGAGCAGCTACAGTCCCATGCTGTCGCCGACGACGCCATACTTGACACAGTCTTCAAGCCCCACGTATCTCACCTCTTGAGAAACCTGTCCACACTTGTCTCGCGCTCGAATGGCAACGTCTCCGCCGCAATCGACGTTCTAGGCCGTCGGCAAATCACGATACTCTCTGAGCTCGCGCCCTACCTGTCAGATTCATCTCAGGCTACGATGCTTCTCGAGCTGTTCTCGCCTCTCTTGCGTAAACCCCACCAGGTTGTCCCTGAGAAAGTAAAGGTCGATATGACTACCATCTTGTGCAGCCTCTTCCCTCTCATTCAAGACCTGTCGGATGCTAGCAGCGCGGTCTACAGCAAGACGTATTCTCTGCTGTCGCAATTGTTTCAGATCTTGCGGTCTCGGCCCTCACGCATCGCCCTTATCCAGTCGTTCTATGCCCTCGCACGAGTCCAGCCGACTATCGAACCGCTTGCGCAGCTTATGGAGTCGCTCAACGCGTACTCCACCAAGCGTCTCGACGAACCAGATTTTGATCGTCGTTTGACTGCCTTCGCCGAGCTCAATGACTCGCTGTACGGAACGTTCTCTTGTGGCGAATGGCTTCCGGTCATCTACAACTCGCTCAGCTTCATCCAGGACCCGCTCGAGCTTACCATCCGGAGCAATGCAGCTACAGCGCTCAAGCGATTCATCGACTCGGTGGCGGACGAGCGGGGCGAATACGAGGAGACGTTCTTGAAAGTGCTCTATCCAGGTCTCAAGAACGGATTGCACTCGAAGGCAGAACTTGTTCGCACCGAAATCCTCGGCGTAATTTCCCATGCAGTCGCTCGGTGCGACGGTATCGCGTCTTTGCAAGAGATGCGCATCTTGCTTGCCGGCGGAGACGAAGAGGCCAACTTTTTCAACAACATCCACCATATTCAGATCCATAGGCGCGGTCGTGCAATCCGTCGATTAGTGGAACACGTCAACGAAGGCCATCTTCGGAGCGCCACGCTCGCGGAAGTGTTCATCCCGCTCGTTGGCAACTATATCGTCCCCACTGACACCCTCGATCATCATCTCGTCAACGAAGCCGTCAACGCCGTGGGCCAGATGGCCAGACGACTCAGCTGGGGCGCGTATCATGCTCTCGTGCAGCGTTATATGAAACGAGCCAAGCAGAAGGACGCGGCCGAGCGCGTCTACGTCCGGACTATCGTAGCCGTTCTCGATAGCTTTCATTTTCCTATGGAGGAAGTCGTCAGCTCGGACGAAGCTCAGACTATGGAGAGCGCAGACGCGGAGGGCGAAGAGGCCCTAGCTGAGCCCAAGCCCCTTCCCGAGCCGGTTCGAGACACTACCAAACTTGCTCGTATCCAGGACGCGGTTAACACGCGTCTTCTTCCGAGCCTGATCCTATACTTGGAGAAGCGTGATGAGACCGAGGATAGCTTGCGAATACCCGTTGCCGTCGGTATCGTCCAGATCGCCAAGCATCTGTCTCCTGAGTCTCGCGACGCCCAGATCACCAAGCTTCTTACCGTGCTCAGCCAGGCTCTGCGCAGCAAGTCTCAGGAAACTCGGGACCTGGTTCGGGATACCCTCTGTCGTATCGCTTGTATCCTAGGACCTGGCTATCTGCCTCTTCTGATCCGTGAGATGCGGGCCGCGCTGCTTCGTGGTCCCCATCTTCATGTGCTGGCCTACTCCGTCCATACTCTGCTTGTGCACGTCACTACTGGGGATCACGCTTCTGCTTTCGAGACGCTCGATGACTGCGTCATTGACGTTGCTGCCGTCTCCGCGGAGGTCATCTTTGGTGAGTCAGGCAAGGACGTTCAGGCCGAAGGATTCAAGACGAAGATGCGGGAGGTCAGGGGATCGTCGTCGAAAGGTGTCGACTCGTTCGCTCTGTTAGCGAAGTACATTACGCCACCGAAGATCAGCAGTCTTCTCCTGCCTATCCGCAATATCCTACAAGAGACGGAGACGCTGAAGGTCATGCAGCAGGTAGAGGAGCTCCTCCGACGCATCGCGGGTGGCTTGAACTCCAATGCGCATCTCGTCCCAGCCGAGCTATTGGTGCTGTGTCATACGCTCATCAGTCAAAACGCTCGCTTTCTCAAAGACGTCCCGAAAACCGAGCTCCGTGGTAAAGGCGTGAAACGCACAGACCACGCGATAGTCCAGCTGAAACGTCGTTCAGCTCATGATAGCGACCATTACGCCAACAACTCGTTTCGGTTCGTCCGTCCTGTGCTCATGTATCCGATCCTCCTAACATACCATGTTTTCAGCTTTGTTGTCTTCGGCCTGGAGCTCTTTAATACCGCTTATCGCCGTGGTCGGTTCGATTTCAAGGATGCGAATATGATGTCTCGTCTGGAGCCCATGGTGGCTGTCATCGGAAACACTCTCTATTCGTCGCACATGCAGGTCGTTGGTCCAGGCTTAAAGGCCGCGGCCGCAATTGTCAAATGCCCGCTGAAGTCCGTCGACAAGGCTCTACCTGTCTTCATACGTCAAATTATCGATGTGATCAGGCAGGCAGGCTCCACCGAACCTGAAGCCATCCAAACCGCCTTCAAGTCGCTGGCCACCATTCTCCGCGACCATCCAGGGGCTCAAGTCAAAGAGAAAGATCTCGTCTACCTACTGGAGCTTCTGACACCCGACTTGGAGGAGCCTTGCCGGCAGGCCGCCGTCTTCACCATGCTACGCGCTATCGTCGCACGCCGCTTCGTCGTTCCCGAGATCTATGACATCATGGACAAGGTCGCGGATATCATGGTGACGAGCCAATCTCCCTCAGTGCAGGAGCTCTGTCGTGGTGCTCTTCTCCAGTTCCTCCTGGACTATCCTCAAGGGAAGGGACGGTTGAAAAACCAGTTGACATTCCTCGTCAAAAACCTGACCTACGTCCACGAAAGTGGGCGAAAGTCGGTCATGGAGCTTTTGTCCGCGATGGTCGCCAAGTTCGAGACTGGACTAGTTCAGGAGTACTCCGACTTATTGTTCGTCGGGCTTGTCATGGTCGTCGCGAACGATGAGTCAGCCAAATGTCGGGAAATGGCAGCGGAGCTCATCAAAGCCTTATTGACGCGTCTAGGGACCAAACAGCGCAACGTCATCATGTCTCACGTGCATTCGTGGTCGGTTCAGCAAGCTCAACCCCAGCTCACCCGCGTATCTGCCCAAATGTATGGGCTCATCGTTGACTTTCTCAAGTCCGATGTTGCTTCGCACATGTCGGCGATCCTAGAAGACATGAACTCTCTTCTCCGTCGTAGTGCTTTTGCGCTCGAGGCTGCGTCGTCTCCCCGCGAGGTCTCAGATCACCACGGGAACGATGTCTTGGCACAGGGCTGGCAAACGCCATATCATACCCTACTTGTCTTTTCCAAAGCCCTCCGTGAGGAACCAGGGCTCGCTACTGAGGATGGGGGAGTCGACTGGTCCTCGGTGGTGACGCTCCTTCTGTTCCCTCACGCCTGGGTTCGCACAGCCGCTTGCCGGCTCCTTGGATCGCTCTTTGCTGCCGTACCTGTATCAGCGCCGAAGAGTGGCGAGTCTTTGTTCTCTCGTGCTGCCATGGAAGAGATTGCGGCTAAGCTGTCGTTGCAGCTGAAGAGCGAGAATCTCGATGAGCAGCTCAGTTTGCAGATCGTCAAGAATCTCTTCTATGTCGGAAAGTGCTTCTGTGCCTTGGAGCTACAGCCATCTGGCATGCAGGTCCCTGTCGATGACATGCATGACACTTCGGAAGGGGACCAAACGGAGGAACTTGAGGACATGGACGACGACAGTCTGCAAAACGGAGAACATCATCCGCTTTCTCGGTTATTCTCGCGGCTGTCTTACCAAGCTCGCGCTTCACTCATTCGCCGTCGTAGCAAAGCCAGAAGTGCGGTGCGTGTGGTCTCATGCTATATCTCTTACGCTCGCTTACTTTTACCCCGCAGGCGAATTGGTCTCAGCAACCGGCAGCTGTCTTGAAGTGGTTTGCAGCGATGGTGTCCTATATGGATGGTGATGTCGTCGAGCAATTCCTTGTGCATATTTTGAACCCTGTCTATCGCATTGTCGAGGACGATACCGTACGGGACCCGCAGATGGGTGAGTAGCGCAAGTCACTCCTTGTTGTTATCCATCTAACCCGAAGCCTTAGAGGAACTCAAGACGCTTGCCGTTGAACTGCAAGACCTCGTTCAGACCAAGGTCGGCACGTCGAGGTTCTCCAACGTCTACAATGGTATCCGGCAACAAGTCCTTAGTGTCCGTCGGGATCGAAAGGCCGCGCGTGTCATACAGGTGTGTCCATGCGTGTGTCACATCGAAATCAGAAAGTGATTTACGTTTCGTTTAGAGTACTACGGACCCTGTTGTTGCAGCGAAGCGCAGGCTCCAGAGGAACGCTGCCAAGAAGCAAAGTCGCAAGAGAAAGAATGAGGAATTCTTGTAGGTGTCCATCTTGTCCATGCGGATGCTTGCTCATCGGGTTCCCACAGGCAACAGAAGGGCAGGGCAACAAAGCGGAGACGAGAAGTCTGATCACGAAAACCTGCATCGTTCCGGCTATGGTAGTTTAGTCGTCCAGCTTTGTATCTATCATTATTAGGATTTGGTTCATTGCAGCGGTCCGGACAGATGCAATATGCTGTCTAGTACCATACCAACTCTGCTCGCTCTCTACGGAAGATCACTGGAGCGATGTGATACTTCTATCGTGGCTGTCCAGTGCATCCAATTTTCAGCTGACGGTACATTGAACGTCCGATATAAACGACGTGAGGCGGCGGTGCTGCGGTAAATGGAGGTTCGTTCTTGCCTTATTCATGGTGGACCTGGTCTGCGTTGGGAACAATTTAGACTAGCTGCCGCCGCGCGCCCCCTCGGACACATCGCGAAGGGACAATGGATCTACTCATCTAGTTTCCCATCATCCCACACGAGAAGCTTCCGAGGCTCCGAGAACTCACGATGATCCCCACTGGCGACGGCCAGGGCTGATAATCCGGAGTATCCACGCGAGAGGCCTCGTAGCCTCTGTGTGAGGCTGAGGAATTTATGGTCGCCGCGTCAGGCAGTACATCCCATAGATTATCGTAAGCTCGGACACCAGACTGATGGAGGCGTCGCACGGGAGCGAAGGCCTTGAAGAGAACAGCGCGAGCAGTGCGAAGAGGGTACGGGCTAGTAGTATCGTCGGGAGATCGTCACGGTGAGAAGCAAGCGCAGGAGAAGGTAACTCTCGGCATCGCCGCGTCCGGACCGTCCGTGTGGCTTGAGTCTCAGAGCTTGAGGGATGTGAGACATCTGGAGGTTGACTCACGAGCCAGACTCGGATATGTTCGCTGCGCGCAGCGACGACCTCTTAGTCACGGAGAGGGTCAAGTGGACGGCGGTGTCGGAAGAGGATCCCGCAAGCGCTAGTACATGCGAACCTTGACACGAGGTCGCTCGTCGTCTTGCCCCTGTCGCCATCGGAAACAGAGGTGTTGGGCAGCCTGCCCTTCCTGCGCCCCGCGATTACGGTGGTCTCTTGGCACGGCTGTCCAACGGGGGTCTCGTGAATGGGGCATCAAAGTAGGAGAGTGCTCCTGCTGACCGAAGGGCGCGTATGATTCGTCCTTACACGACATACGACGAGCGCTGCAAAGAGAGGGCATGAAAACTAAACTGTTGAGGTCCTCTCGGACGCTCACGTCCGCACACACCGAGCGTGTCGTCCCAAACGTGCTTGCGGTTCACTGCAGCGGATGAGCCTTGGGCTTGTATTGTGGACTGAGGTCTCGACCATGTCGGCTTACCAAATCGCAACTCGGCTGTTCAGGCGGACAAACATGGGCCGTTATAGGCCATGTGGAAAGGACTGTGTATATCAGATGGCGTTGCTACGTCCGTCCAGGGCAGCCAGACGGAGGGAGACGCGAGGTAAGAGGGGACCGATTGCGGAGGAAGACGGAGCCGTAGCGGCGCGGATCGCCGAGAAGAGTACGTGCACAAATATGAATGTGTTGTCACTGTTCTTGGACTGTACGACTTACCGCTGTTCGCTTCCTGTGCCCTCCTAGATGATTATGTTTGCCCGTACCATGTACCCGGATATGATCGCGCTCCATACGGCCTCGCGCATTTTGGCGGAGCGGATGAACGCGCGGCCTTGTGGAGGATCTTGTGCTTGGTAGTACTGTGAGCCTGGGTTAGACGCAATGCAGCCGTGAACTGTGTACTCACAGAGGGGCTCCTGCAGTGCAGTTCTACATACCACGTGCATACATGGTAAGATTTACACCTTGCGTGTTTTGATGAAGCGGACGACAGGCGAAGAAACGCGGCACCAGGCCTCGGAGGATGCGGGAGATGCGAAGAGTAGAACGGCATCAGAGTCGGACAAGTAGCCGTGAACGCATGCAGTCGAACGTTAGATCTTCCCGAATCTGCCGTCAAGGAAACTGCGAGCTGGTATTTACATCCAGGATGCACAGATGGTAGGGAAAAGGAACGCCGACTCTGAGGGAGCGTGTAGAAGGAATTGAGGAAACGGCAAGCACGAAGATAAGTATATAAACAAGCTGAATGAAGACGCAGGGCGAGGACTTAACCGACGCGAGTCAGCTGATCGCCTTGGGTACCCCGCAGTTGACGCTGGCTGGCAGGAGCGATAAGAACGCTAGCCATTGCGAGTTCCACGGCACTCCTCGCTCACTCACTGCTATCCTACATACGATCCGTCGCCCAAGGCTCTGCATTCCATGGACGGTTCCTCAGTTTCGGGCGAATCTGCGATGGACGACGATCATGCTCACCCCGACCACAACGCCAGCCGCTTCCCCGTTGAAGTCTGCGAGAACATAATCGACATGCTTTACTCGCTTACTGTCGTGGACCGAGTTGAAGATTCTCGCGCCCTGCATCGCTGCGCCCTCGTGTGCAGAGCCTGGCGTGTACGCTCCCAGCGTAATCTGTTCTACTCGGTCGTTCTCCACGACCTCCCAGCACTCCAGAAGTTCTCCGCTGTCCTCGACAATGCGCCCCATCTGTGCGAGTATGTCTATGAAGTAACACTAACCGGACGCACCCTTTACACCACAGCCAGTCCTCTCTCGCTCTTGCCCGTCGCCCTCTATGGGAAGCTCCCTAATCTCCAAGAGGTCACTATAAATCGTGTTCGCGAAGACGACAAGTCGTACCCTAGAACGTCCGAATCGGATACCATGAAGCCCCTACAATATCTTCCTCTCCATCCCCGCTTCGCGGTCTACTTCTCTGCATTCACGACTGTCTCTCGACTCCATATCTTTGATATTACATTCGGACACTTCAGCGACATGGCCAGGATGATAAACTCCCTTCCCGCATTGCGAACACTACATTGCGCCGGTGTGCGATGCGTGGCCCTCGGCCCTCTGCCATTCAACATGAGATTGCGAGCCGATGGTAGTCATGCTCCTGCACGGCCATTTGCACCAAACCTGCAGGAGCTATACCTGGTATGTACTCTGCGAAATGCATGGCACGCATCTAACATCATCCGTTCAGTATGGCGTGGACATACAATGCGTCCGAAGATTGGTATCCGCTTGTGGGCCGCGTCTCAGGGAATTGTCAGTCGCTGTGCCCTTTTTCCACGACATAGAAATGGTCCTGCGTGGTGTGTTGATTCTGTTTCGTGGTGACATTTCCAGCTGGCTTTCGCACTGACGTATGACATCAGGAGACACCACCACGGAGTCCACAGTGGGTGTAGATTTGAGCCTCTGCTCGACGCTCGAGCGATTGGACATTTTCCTGGGTCCGGAGCTCGTGACTGAGGGGCAGTCGCTCGACAAACTCAAGGCGATGCTCGACTCATGGGATTCCGAAGTTCCTCGCCCACGCATTCATCTCGTTGCATTCCATGGAGCCCACTTTACTCGAAAGGAGTTTGCAGACCTTCTCAGTACAGTTGGTCGAGTTCTGGAACAGTTGTCTCATGAGTCTTCTCCACCGCCGAGTGCCGACGGAGAGGTCGGCAAGCAGGGCAGGAAATGGCGGATATGGGTCGAACTGTGTGACTGGGAAGTCTGGCGAGATTGGTGGTGTACACATGTTCAGAAGTGCTTCCCGGCGTTGGTGAAGTCAAATCGGCTCAGGTTGACATTCGACCCTCGTGAGTCATCAAGCGCCATCATCATTTGCGAGCGTAGGAGGGGTCACACAATCGTTCTTTTGCCCTTTATCAGCACCGTATGACCACTTCAAATGGAAAGATAGCGATGCAATGCCAACAACGCCGACAACCATGAACCCGCCCCGGACTCTTCCAAGGTAAAACTCTCCTTGTCGACCAAGATTGCTACTGAAAGCCGTTCCAGCTGCTGCTGGCTGCGCTGCCATCTCTACATATGCTCACGACATCGCAGAAGCTGAGGCGACATGTACGCGAGACGTACGTCGTCCGCTTGCACTTGATTACACGGTCATCGGGTAGAAGGAAGCGCATGGTCTATCGGGGTGTAAGCTTAGGATATCGATCGATCGCAAGGTGGACGGCCAGGTTACGAATACATAGAGGCGAAGAAGGGCTATGGAGGTGGCTTGACACGGAGGCAGCTCTTCAAGTTCCGTCGATGTTCGCGTTTCATGTTTCGTCTCGATATGTACGCTACGGCTGAAAAGATGCACGTCATGTCAGGCTGCGCCTTGCGTAGGTCATCTGGAGCCTGGGATACTCCACTGTGCGGTTGTACATGCAGAACAAGGACGCACTCGCCTTGTTGGCCTCTAGCACTGCCGGCTTGACTTTGATCGCGCAATCCAAGGCACTCAAGCATTGACTGCGGAGGTGGAAAGTCGGGTGTGTCCGCTGCCCGCGGATGCCAACTATCTGCGGTGAAGTGAGTGGTACAGGCGGCGACGTCTATTTGAAGGTGTCATTCCATCGAAAGCTCAGTGCGACCTCTTCTGTTGTCTTGTTCTGCACCATCAGAGAGTAAGGCGCAATGCAGGCTTCCGGGACTACGAAACATGATCTGGGCGATGTCTTGGTAGCACTAACGAATGCAGAGTCTTGAGACTTGGGCATAGCGGCAGGGTGAGTACCGGGTATATAACGAGCCCATGGGAGCATTGGGACTTACCAACTTCGGGGCCAAAGCCGCATGCGTCCCTCCATAACATCGAAGAGTGCATCGCGACCGTTCTTGTGTACGATCCTGACCGTACATACAACCTCATCGTCTTCGCTTTGTTCGTTTTTTTGCAAGGCGACCGAACGTAAGGCCCAGCAATCAGCCTTGGTACGCCATGAGATCTGAGAGTTGATCGAATCAACACGATCGAGCAGCCAAGACTTACAGAGGTCTGCATAGAGGGCTACGTTCGCCCACCCCGTTGACGTCGTCCCAAATGTACTGACCATCGTCTGCGGTGTGCGATTGAAGGTGTTCCAGGGAGTGGGCTTTTGGCAGCCGCATCTGTCTCGGTACGTCGTTCGGCTCTTCGGGCGGACTGACGGGGCATATGGCACGGCGTGTTTCTACCTGTAATACATATATCTGGTAGGAGTGCCAAATTCGCCACGCGCGGCTTCGTGCGGAGGATGCGTGGGTGATGGCTGGACGCAAGGGAGAGTGGAGGGTGCAAGGAGCGGCGTACTGCGAGATGGGGGGGGGGGGGTGGGTTGGGCGCGAGGCCACGGCAGATGGAGCATGCGCATACATGAGTGGGGAGATCACTCTCCATGAACTGCACGGCTCACCTCTGCTCCCTTCCCCTGCTCACCAGACGGCCGCGCTCGCATGTCCCACACCCATGTATCTGGTTATAGTCGCCCTAGTTCCGCCTTGTTTTGCGGCGTGCTCATGGCGGTTTGGGTTAATTCGGCGGACGCACGAGCTGTCTTGTGAATGATGCTGTACATGACATTACTGTGAGTACGTTTCAGGACCGATGAACTTATGGGCTGGACATAGACGGATCTCACCATGTGGTACAACATGCGCGTAGGGAGTGAGTACCGCTCCTCTCCCTCAGCTACAAATCAACAAGGCAGACGCGCGTGGTATTGGAGAAGCGCAGGCTATTCGATGATCAATGTGACGCAGCAAGGCAACCCACAAGTCCAAGATGCATGGAGAGCGAGACCGACGTTGACGAGCGCGCATGCAGAGAGCAGGGAGAGGAGGCGAGAGAGGAAACCGAATAAGGATTGGGACGCCCGAACAGTGAGTCAAGCAGACCGGGAGCCGGGCCGTGCGAGAACGTGCAGTATACATAGCCTGATGCAATCCCAGCGACTGGAACTAGTGTTGCCGCGAAGTGAGGTCACTTCACGTCAATGTGCACCTTGTGTTGGAATCTGGAGAATTCACACTCTAGTATCAGTTGGATGGTGTAGTGGTAACACCTCCCAGCGCATATGGGATGACCCGGGTTCAATCCCCGGTCTGACCAACTTTTCATTGTTCATCAGGTTATGAGCCCTGCGCTCTGACCAAAGTTTCGTGTTGACGTTTATCCCTGCGCGCACCCATCATCCCTCTCTGTCGACACTCGGTTCTACCCGTGCATCCCCTCCACTTTCCTAAACTCTTGACTGTGCCCGCCGACACTGCTGCCATGGTGACTTTGCACAGTTGTGCCCGTGAGCGCTTTTAGTCTAGTATCTAGTATTGTGTAGCACCCTATTGCGCTTTCGAAGCGTACGGGGTTTCAGGTATCCCTGTGCCAGGCCACGCACTTGCGCCCGCCAGCACTTGTACCGGGGTCGTTAGTGACCTTAGGACCGAAGGACAACCGTGTGGACCCTCCTTACGATAGCCTTTTGCATACGTACCTAGCTAGCTTTTCTTGGGTACAGTTGGCGACTTCTACCCGGGTTGTAGGCATCTCCAGCTTGCTTGCTTCCTGGTTGCCTCAATAGGCGTTCATATCTCGTCGCTTTCGCGCGTGGCTCTCCATCTTACATCGCGTTTCCCTGTCTCCTGGCTGTTTTGGATCCGACAACAGCAGTGGAACCCTCTATCTCTTCGGACGAGGAGGTTGAACAAGCTATCAACTCCACATCCTCCGAAG
>NW_006766966.1:35069-37538 GCF_000275845.1 Dichomitus squalens LYAD-421 SS1 | reverse complement strand
CTGCTGTCTGGTACAAGTTTGAAGGCCTTATTGCTTCGGATCGCATGAATGACCAGAAGCCCATCCAGCACCAGTTTGACCAACTCGTCACTCGTCTCGAGGAGATTAAGGATAGCGGTCTTGCACTCCCTGAGAACCTTCAGGCGATGCTTGTCTTGTCCAAGATCTCTGAGTCCTATCGCAACCTGATCTCTGGCCTCCTCACCTCGGTCGAGCTCAAAGACCTCAAGGTCGATATGGTTCGCGAGAAGACCCTCGCCTACGAGAACATTCAAAGGACGGGTATGGCAAATCGCACTTCGGCAACTCGTGTTTCTCAGACCAAGCCCAAGAAGAAAGGCCCTTGTGGTCACTGCGGCGGCAAGACTCACGATGAATCTTCTTGTTGGAAGAAGTATCCTGAGAAGAAGCCGAAGGGTGGGGGGAACAAGAAGGACGAGAAGGGCAAGGGAAAGGACAATGGACCTCCGCATAATCACTCGCACGCTACCGTCTGTCGCGGCGACTAGGCGCGTAGACTCGGGTCGACGTTCGGCGACGACCCCGTAGGCGAGCGGCGAGGAGCCGAAAGGGGAGAAGAGAGGGTGAGAGGGATAAACGTATCAGAAAACTCGACGGGGCAGAGCGGCGGTCGGCACGAAGGCACAAGACCGACGAAAGCTAGTCTTCACGCAACCAGCGACAGACTAGTCCCACTAGTCCCAATGACCAAGTTATACATTAGCAATCAGAGAGAGATACAACGCTATAGTCACTCACCTAGTCCCAATGACCAAGAGGTCGAGATGGGGACTAGGGAGCGCCTAAGGGGGTCCTTATATACTCGAGGGGCTGCTTAGCAACCAAAGACAAAGCGCGAGAGCGAGGCAGTGAAGATGACAAAGGAAGAACAAAGGGCGAGAAGGAAAAGGCAAGGGCATGGCGATCACGGGAACGTAGCATGCGGCTGTGGGAACGTATCTAAAGTGTCCAAACTGGGATAGGCTCGAAAAGGAAATAGTCCGAACATGGAAAGTGAGCGTCAAAGGGAAGGGAATGGGCGGCAAAAGGGGGCGTCTGTCCAGCGTCCGTGACACCGTCAATGAGTCTTCGTCAGCCAATGTACTAGTATCTACTACTGCTGAAGCTTTGCTGTCACGGACGTTGGACAGACGCCCCCTTTTGCCGCCCATTCCCTTCCCTTTGACGCTCACTTTCCATGTTCGGACTATTTCCTTTTCGAGCCTATCCCAGTTTGGACACTTTAGATACGTTCCCACAGCCGCATGCTACGTTCCCGTGATCGCCATGCCCTTGCCTTTTCCTTCTCGCCCTTTGTTCTTCCTTTGTCATCTTCACTGCCTCGCTCTCGCGCTTTGTCTTTGGTTGCTAAGCAGCCCCTCGAGTATATAAGGACCCCCTTAGGCGCTCCCTAGTCCCCATCTCGACCTCTTGGTCATTGGGACTAGGTGAGTGACTATAGCGTTGTATCTCTCTCTGATTGCTAATGTATAACTTGGTCATTGGGACTAGTCTGTCGCTGTCTGCGTGAAGACTAGCTTTCGTCGGTCTCGTGCCTTCGTGCCGACCGCCGCTCTGCCCCGTCGAGTTTTCTGATACGTTTATCCCTCTCACCCTCTCTTCTCCCCTTTCGGCTCCTCGCCGCTCGCCTACGGGGTCGTCGCCGAACGTCGACCCGAGTCTACGCACCTAGTCGCCGCGACATTAGGTCGAGATCTCTCCCCCGGTGCTGACGCTCTGAACAAGAGTGTCCCCGCCGCCGCTACATTGCCCCCCCACCCTGGACTGCGCTGGCAGACTTCACGCGTGGGACACCAAAGACCAAGACTACTGTCACCGACAGAAGGACCTAGACGACGGACTCTGGTACTGGGTACCGTGCGAGCAAAACCCCTGCCCGAACCGTCATCACCGTCCTGCTCGGATCAACTGGAACGCTTTTGCGAACGAGTTCATCCCAGTTCCTGACTCCCCCGTTGCTGAGTCGCCCACGACTCGATCCCCCATCCCCGGGACTCCAACTGACGAGCTTGAAGTAGCGCTACTCATCGCGCTTCCCCCATCCCCTATCACCCCCCCAACCCGTCCACCGTCCGCTCCACCCATCATGGGACAACAAGGCGGACAACCGCAGACGACAGGCCCCGCCAACAACCCCCAGCAGGCCCAACCGGGCACCCAGACGGCAACGCAACCCCCGGACCCCATGACGGTATTACTCCAGTCGATGACTCTCCTCACCCAGTCCATGGCGCAGCTCGCCAACTCGACCACCGGGGCCAACAGCCTGAAGGCGGTTCAGAAGCCCTCTCCCTTCAAAGGCGAACAGGGGGGCGAAGCACGACGCTTTCTGGCCGCGTTCACTCTCTGGGCTATGTCCCAAGGGTCAACGCTCAACCACGTGGACGCCACGGGCAACGCGATCAGCGCGCGCGACGACCAGTGGATTCGGGCAGTCCTCTCCTTCAT
>NW_006766966.1:24346-27160 GCF_000275845.1 Dichomitus squalens LYAD-421 SS1 | reverse complement strand
TGTAGTCGCTTATGTAGTATGTTACCATATTTGGGACTCTCTGCTCGTGTACTATAGCTATGCTTCCGGACTCTTCTGGTACTGTCTAGGACAATCCGTACTACTCCAGAACGGTCTGACAGGTCTATGCCTTACTCATCTCTTACTCATCCTATGGTGCGATACGTCGCAATTCTTTCGTCATTGTATTATTCATCGCACTATGGTACATGTGACTAACCACTCTTCGATTAGTCATGGACACTTCTCTGTAGTATATAAGGACTTCAGATTGTGTCCTCCCTCTTCAGTCTTTCCTTACTGACTGAAGAGTGAGTACTTCATTACCTTTACCTCTAACTTGTAGTTACTTACTTAACCTTTGTAGTCTTGCTTCGACTCTAGGTACAGTTGGTTACTGCAATATAGTCTTTCCTTACTGACTGAAGATCTTGCTTCGACTCTAGTCGGATCTAATCTTTGTCTTCACAGCCCCGAGTTTATCACCAAGACTGCAACCTTTCGCAGTACACCGAGATCCCCAGACTACCCATGCTCGCTGTGCAAGCCTAGCACGTGCCCACTTCAAGCTGACCTTGTGGCGCTTCAAGGTGCATCAAGGTATGAACTCCGACACCTTAAGGCGACCTTGACCTCACTTCGCGGCAACACTAACTGGAACAGCACACCAAGTGCTGTTCATCTAACAAGGTTCGCTGCGCCTCTCCCACGTCTTTATCGAAGCGCTATGTGCTGCGTGGACCACGACCCCGAGAGGCGGACATCAAGGGCAGTGTCCAGTTGCCATCGCTCGCACTGCAGGGCGGCGTGAAGCCGTGAGACCAGGGTGATTGTGGAAGTGCTCGGCCAGGAGCACGAGGTCGTTGTGCGCGTTGCGAAGGCGACGGACATGCAATCGGCCATTCGCTGTAGCCGGGACGTCCACCCCATGGTCGGTCGTTTCCTCAATTGCACGGACTTCTTGGGATGATGCTGAGACCTCCCGCGATGTGCGGCATCGTCCATCGAGCGAGGACGGCGGCTCATTGACGTTAACGAGTACATGCAAGTGCATCTCCCGCTGGAGCAAGAGAGCGCTGTCCTCGAGCACTGCAGAGTGAACATAGAGACCGTCGTTGGCCAGAGCGTCGTCACGGACTACGGGCGGTTCCCTACCCGATGGTGCAGCCGGAGATCGTCTATGTAGGGGTCGAAGCGATCAAGTCATGAACACACTTACAGAGGTGTCCTCGGACGCATGTGTTCGCGTATGCCATGCGCGTTGTCCCGGACTTGCTTCCATTCTTCTGCAGTATACGGCTGAACTCGCCTTCGGAGATGAAATATTTGGGACAGGCTCGTCTGTCCCGTTGCGCCATGTTGCTCTTCGGACAGACGAACACTGCCTGCCGAATGTAGCGTAACACCTTTCTGGTAGGAGTGCTACAGCCGTCCAGCGGAGCTTCCTTCTCAGTATATGCGGGCGGGGGAGGATTGAATGTGAGAGATGGAGGCGTGAACATGGAAATGACCTAACATGAGGTGGGTTGGGACGGGTAGGAAGGGAAGACAGCCATTGCATATCGCTTGAAGGAGTGTCCGCACATTCATACATAAGGAAATCACCCTTCATAGACCGTATACCTCACCACTTTTACGTCCCCGGTCTCCTGTAGACCGCCACGCTCGCCTGTACCATGCCCATGTATCCAGTGCCTTTGTTCTGCCCCGTCCTCGTCGTGTGCTGGGACAACCTGGCACGATCTATCGTGCGTGGTCTTGTGAATCATGCTGTACGTGACATTATAGTGAGTGCCATTGAGGATCAAAAAGCGCGTGAGCCAAATACCTACAGGAGGGCCTCGTACTTGGCTATGATTTATGCACAGGGAGGTGTCTCAGTCCTCTTCGCAGTCCATATGGTGTGGAGAGACGCAGAACAGTCGGTTGAAATTATGCTCGGAGAGAATGTACAGAGAGCAAAGCCTATGCCGACGAGTGTGTGGACAGCGAGAAAAATGCTGAGGAAGAATACGAACAAGGGCGGAAGGCGAACAAGAGTGGGAACGCAGGGCAAGGAGGAGCAGCGAGCAACGACCGGTCACCTGCTGGAGTGAGCTGTCGCGCCAGTATTCAGCCAGCTTTTATGCGCGCTGTAGGTCCGGGCTTGCGAACGCGTATGCCAGCCATAGCCGAAGACGAGTCGCAGTCAAGACGGGCACCGAGAGCGAGCAGCGTCTTTCTTGCGATTGCTTCTGGCATAACGCGTCTTGGGCGTCTGCTTCACACGAGTCAGCTGATCATTGATCACACGCGTCGCGCAAGGTTCTGTCACGGCAGGCAAAGCGCAATGGTCTAGGTGAGGAAATCTATGCTAAATATACAGGCAATGCAACGTGCCCATAAACTATCTCAAATCACAAAGAGGGATACAAAGGCCCACTGGAAATGCTAGGGTCAGGTTCATCTGGAAAAACAGCCTTTGCGAATTGACACTAATTATCACTATTCAGATAATCTCATCTATATTAGCAAGTGTTAGCAGAGATGACATCTACATTAGAGCTACTATTCAGACGCACTTCTTCAGTAGTGCAACTAAGCACTAATTAGTATACTTGGTACTAGTTATAACTACTCTTCACTATCGCTTTTTCTATAGTGCCATGTAGTGCCAACATGATACTATTATAGCACTACTGCAAATGTGGTCCTCTAATTTTCGCTATTTTGCACTACTGTAGTACTATTTTGCGCTATTTTAGCACTACTCATTTAGGGGAGACTCAAATAAGATGACAATCTTTATTTATAGCTCATAGTTCTCAACTCAAG
>NW_006766966.1:14453-23643 GCF_000275845.1 Dichomitus squalens LYAD-421 SS1 | reverse complement strand
TTCAGTAGTGCAACTAAGCACTAATTAGTATACTTGGTACTAGTTATAACTACTCTTCACTATCGCTTTTTCTATAGTGCCATGTAGTGCCAACATGATACTATTATAGCACTACTGCAAATGTGGTCCTCTAATTTTCGCTATTTTGCACTACTGTAGTACTATTTTGCGCTATTTTAGCACTACTCATTTAGGGGAGACTCAAATAAGATGACAATCCTTTATTTATAGCTCATAGTTCTCAACTCAAGCATTACACACCTCTATAGCTGCAAAATCACCATGATAGCTGACTTATATTTGAGGGCACAACTCAACATAGAACTTGTTATCATGTATAGGATTAGGCTGTCAGCACAGCATTCATACCATGAAACATACTCTATAGCACACTCCATGTTATATACATAGTCCCAGACATCACGCATATGCAAGCCTCAACAGGTGAATCTCAAGGTGAGGTGTCACCACTTTGCCCAAGTCCAGCAGTGATGGATATATATAGTACTTGTGGAGAGGATCTGTGTAAGCTCTGGTGGTGCAGTGGTATAGAGCACCCCTTCGGAATAGGAGTGTTATCTGAAAGTGGGGTTGAGGGTTCAAGACTGGGTGAGGACACTTTTTTATAATATTTTTTCCAGCACTTTAAATGCATCTGGGGCTTATAAACAGATGGTTTTGAGGTCATATTAAGCATTTCTACACTATTCAGAAATTATGGACCCACTCTATCCACTACTATCAACATCTACTATAGCACTATTTCCGTCTACTATAGTGCTACTTTGCACAAATTTGCATTAATAGTGCAAAATAGTGCAATTATTTTTGGGGACCTCTCGATTTTGCACTATTTTTCACTATTCAACTACTGTGTCTATTAAGAGCTAATTTGTACTAAATAGGTGTAATTCGCAAAGGTGGTTTTTACAGATGTTGCGTTGCCCATAAATGCTTGCACAGATTTCCCTGCTTGGATCCTGGTGCTTTGCCCGCCGTGTCCTTGTGTTCCACGCCATCAGCAAAACTGCATTTCAATTGGCTTGCAGCATGTGCGAAGCCATTCAAGAATATGTCGTCCAAGTTGTACATTCGATTGTTACAAGCATGCTAAGTTCTCTATGATTCTATTGCAATCCAATAGGGGTCGTAAATATATTCGAAGCCAATCAGGCCAATCGAAGCCAATTGACGCCACCACTTGCCCCGAAGAGCTTCAATTTTCAAGACTATCTTCAGACATGCTTAATTGGTTCGGAAGTTGGCTGGATTGCACAAATATGGTGCTCTTATGTAATCACATATTGTTGCGATTCCGCTCAATTTGGGCATATGATCGGAAAGATGGTATTGCAAGGATATGACGTAATTTACAACAAGATACAGGAGGTATGCCGTGCCCGCAGTAAACTACGACAACTATATACAGAAATGTCGCAAGTATCCAGATTGACTCACCGACAATTGGACACGCACTTGGACTCACCAGTACATGGGAGAAATACAAGGGATGCGAAGGCGAGACATACAAACAGAGATTATCACGCAACCTCACCCGGGCTGCCCAAGAGATGTACGTACCTTCATGACTAAGTGCATATATGCAGTGAACATGTCCGATTCAAGCCTGCTTACCTTATTTGTCAATGTGACGACTTACCTTGACGGCGGGTGCAGTATTCGCAAGGAAAGGATGCATCCCATTGGGTATGATGAGGAGAGTACAGCGGGGGAGATGGGAGTCTGGAGGAAAGAGTTGTCAAGAATCGGATGGGATTAGCCTGGCTTTATCTATTGTTCGTAGTGTTGCGTCATAAGTAGGTAATGATATATGACGTTGCACGTCAAGCTGTCAGGGGCTGAATCGGGACAGGGTGTCAGTCTACCTTAGAGGGCTGTACGATATTCTATACATGGACATTTGGGACAATTCATCCTGCAAATGTTAGTTGATTCCCCTTCAATTGGGCTTAAGTATAATTCACGCCAATTTTGAGTGCCATGGCCAATCGAGCCAACCGTAGCCAACCATTTTGCACTTTTGCTGATGGCTATCTTGTGAACTTTACGACCATATGAGAAACAACAGCCGGAGATGAAGCTAGATTTCAGGAGCGATAAGAACCTGAGTAGCGATTGCGAGCTCTATGGCACTCCTCACTCACTCACCGCTGTCCCACATACGATCCGTCGCCCAGTGCTCTGCATTCCACAGACACATCCCCAGTTTCGAGTAAATCCACGATGGACGACAATCGTGCTCATTCCGAACACAACGCCAGCCGCTTCCCCGTCGAAGTCTGCGAGAACATCATCGACATGCTATACTCGTTCTCCGTCAAAGACCAAATCGAAGATACTCGTGCCTTGCATCACTGCGCCCTCGTGTGCAGAGCCTAGCGTGTCCGCTCCCAGTGTAACCTATTCTACTCAGTTATTCTCCACGACCTGCCAGCACTCCAGAAGTTATCCGCTGTCCTCGACAACGCGCCCCATCTGTGCGACTATGTGTAACGGTGGCATCACGGATGACGCACCGTCACAGAGAAGTACGGCAGTACCCGGCTTAGTCACCCGAGGTAACGGTGCTTAGTGGCTGTAACGGGCTGGGAAAGTGGGACGGGTAGTCCAACGGTTGTGCGTGGTGCAATTCCCGCACGTTCCATTATCAGCTAGTCGCTACACTATGTCTATGAAGTGACGCTCGTCGGGCGCACCCTTCATACCACAACCAGTCCTCTCTCGCTCTTGCCTATTGCCCTCCGTGAGAGGCTCCCTAATCTCCAAGAGGTCGCTATAATTCGTGTTTGCGAAGACGAGGACTGGTACCCCAGCGCGTCTGAATCGGAGTCCGCGAAGTCCCTACAGTACCTTCCTCTTCATCCACGCTTCGTGGTCTACTTCTCTGCATTCACGACGGTTTCTCGACTCCATATCGTGGATATCACATTTGGGCACTTCAACGACTTGGCCAGGATGATCAATTCCCTTCCCGCATTGCAAACACTACATTGCGTCGGTGTGCGATGCGTGACCCTCGGCCCTCTGCCATTCAACATGAAACTGCGAGCCGATGGGATTCATGCTCCTGCAACGCCATTTGCACCAAAACTACAGGAGCTGCGACTGGTATGTACTCTGCGATATGCATGGCACGCATCTAACATCATTTGTTCAGTATCGCGTGGACATACGATGCGTCCGAAGACTGCTATCCGCTTGTGGGCTGCGTCTCAGGGAATTGTCAGTTACCGTGCCCTTCTCCCACAATGCAGAAATGGCCCTGCCCGGTGTGTTGATTCTGCTTCGTAATGATATTTACAAGCTAGCGCACTGACGTGTCACATCAGGAGACGCCACCACGGAGTCCCCAGTGGGCGTAGATTTGAGCCTCTGCTCGACGCTCGAGCGATTGGACATTTTCCTGGGTCCGGAGCTCGTGACTGAGGGGCAGTCGCTCGACAAACTCAAGGCGATGCTCGACTCATGGGATTCCGAAGTTCCTCGCCCACGCATTCATCTCGTTGCATTCCATGGAGCCCACTTTACTCGGTAGGAGTTTGCAGACCTTCTCAGTACAGTTGGTCGAGTTCTGGAAGAGTTGTCTCATGAGTCTTCTCCACCGCCGAGTGCCGACGGAGAGGTCGGCAAGCAGGGCAGGAAATGGCGGATATGGGTCGAACTGTGTGACTGAGAAGTCTGGCGAGATTGGTGGTGTACACATGTTCAGAAGTGCTTTCCGATGATGATGGTAAAGTCAAATGTGCTCGCAGTGACATATGATACTCGTAAGTGATCTAGCAACATCATTGTCGCGGCAACTAGGCGCGTAGACTCGGGTCGACGTTCGGCGACGACCCCGTAGGCGAGCGGCAAGGAGCCGAAAGGGAAAGAGAGAGAGGGAGAGGGATAAACGTGACAGAAAACTCGACGAGGGCAGAGCGGAGGTCGGCACGAGGGCGCGAGACCTACGAAAGCTAGTCTTCACGCAGACAGCGACAGACTAGTCTCAATGACCAAGTTATACATTAGCACTCAAAGGGAAATACAACGCTATGGCCACTCACCTAGTCCCAATGACCAAGAGGTCGAGATGGGGACTAGGGAGCGCCTAAGGGGGTCCTTATATACTAGAGGGGCTGCTTAGCAACCAAGGACAAGGCGCAAGAGCGAGGCAGTGAAGATGACAAAGAGAGAACAAAGGGCGAGAAAGAAAAGGCGAGGGCATGACAATCACGGGAACGTAGCATGCGGCTGTGGGAATGTATCTACAGTGTCCAAACTGGGATGGGCTAGGAAAGGAAATGGTCCGAAAATGTAAGGTGGGCGTCAAAGGGAAGGGAATGGGCGACAAAAAGGGGTGCCCGTGCAACGTCCGTGACAATCATTGTACTGAACATTAAGAGGATCACTCAATCACTCTCTTGCATTCTACCAGCACCGGATGACGAAAGCAAATGGCAAGACAGCGATGTACCACCACCAATGCCGACAACCACCAACATCAGGAAAAAAAAACCTTTTATCCAGAGTGCTCTTGAGGCTCGCGAACACTCCGAGTCGTCTGAGGCATCCCCCCCTTTCACAAGTACCACCGAGCGCCCAGCAGGACTCGGCGAGTGCTCGTGTGAGGTATTCGGCGCTCTACGACCTCGCGTTGTCGAGAGGGTACCGAGAGTCAAGCGAGAGAGAGTGAGAGCAGAGATACACACGAGAGCATTGAGATGCGAGATGAGTAGTAGTGTGAGATTTCGGGCGCTTCAAGAGGGCGTGAGAGGTAAGCGATAGCTTGCTGAGAGTAGCCGAGGTTGAAGTCGTCCGAGAACACGAGAGAGTAAGAGACACACGAGAGGGTGAGTGGGTAGAGTTGTATATCTCGAACGCTGGGGCAACTCCCCTCTAAGTACAGGCCTTCTTATACTACTTGAGATCTACAGTAGAGAAAGGAACAGAGAAATACAAATGAGAGAAAGAGAGAAAGAGATTTATGGTGGCGGGAGCCACTGAGCCCAAAGGGCTTTGTTGTGATCGCGACAAAGCGCGATGTTCGTCCTAATCGGGTATGTCAGGCGCCGGCCCGTACAAGTAGTGTCTCGAATTCTCGAACAGCTGGGGCTTTTCCCCGAACAGATACCGGTTTTGTACTACTAGCTAGATACGATTAGGTAATGTAAAATGAAACTGAAAATGAAAGGGAGAAAGGAATAAGAGAGTCTGGACTACCATAGGAGAAAGGCGGTTGTCGGACGACGTCCGAGAACCGAATAAGGAAGCGAGGCTTCTGTTTTTGGGGTAGTAAGCGCTGGCCTCCTTACAGCTCGCGAGCACTCAGCGAGCACTTCCGAGACACCAGAACACACCCTCGAATTTATAGCCGCCTAGCACAACTTCACATAGCACGTAATTTACAGAGGCAGGAAATATGATCTCATTGCACAGAACCAACTAGCTACATACATATGCAGTGAGTACACTCGTAATCTATGCACAATGCAACACTACCCCAGCAGGTCATGACTACACATACCACACAACACGTCCTGATCGTGCAAGCAAAGCTCAAACTCAAATGCAGAGAGCACTGAAGTATGCGACATACACATACCTTGAAAATGACACTTGCCGCCGACGTGCGCGTTGCAACCGAGCGCCGGCTCAAGTCGCTCAAGGCCGACCTCGTGAAGGCTGAGCAGACACGCATAGAGCGCACCTTCCTGCGAGATACCACAAGGTCAGGTTTGTCAAGTGGGGGCCAAAGCTGCTCAGAAAGATCGCATAGTAAAGCGGCAGCTCAAGTCGCTCACCGTGGCCACTCACCTCTAAGACGCAGGCTCAACGGGAATGGACTCACCCCAACACATATCGGACGAACTCACCATATCACAGCTAGAAGGATGTTTCGGAATGTCAGTACCTTAACAATATAGCATAACCGACCGACGAATGGCCTAGGAGGGCATCACGTCACAGCGCCGGTTGTAGAGGGTGTGATCGGCTCAGACTCAGAGTAGACGCCATATTTCAAGCTAGACGGTACCTAGTATTTCTTACAGAGCCAATTGAGAGAGACAGGAGCTCAGGATGCGGTCTATGGTAAGGGGAATGAAGGAAGAGATGTTGAGGTTGTCGGGGCAACGCCAGCCATTGTATTGTTGATGGCGCCACGTGGGGGTTTAGGGCCAGTCCGTGGGGACTTCGCACATTTATTACTTGGCTCTACTCCTAGAGAACCAGGTACTGGTACAGAATTTCGCATCAGGCTTGGTCTGTAGATGAAAGAATGAGTTTCAGCATAAGAACAGGACAGCAGGCGAGGTGCCATCACTGAATGATGTGCTTGGAATCTCAGCACCGCTCCCGGGCGCTCGCGAGCTGATGGACATCAGCAAAACTGTAAAAATATTGTCGTATATTCCCTACCCACGCGTACTCGGGCAATCGTAGAAATACCCTGCGACAATTGATGAATGTTGGGCGCACCTTGTCAGGATTCCATTCTAGCCCAATCACCCTGAATAGGTTGCACGACAAGGCAAGGTCCGGAAATATCGGGCAATACTTGCGATATCTTGCAGGTGTTGCCTGGTATTGTTGAGCGTGGCACTGGCTTGCAATGACAGCAATTGAGCGCCATACTGATTTAGATTGCCTGGGATTCCAGGGATTGCGAGAGCGGGTAATAGTGAGAAGGCCAGGCAATATTGAACCATTCGTACTATATGTTGCCTGAAATTGATGTTATTGCCTCAGGTCTTCCGCGTTGGGCGATCAGATGAGCACAGTCGAGCGAAACGCCGATCGGGCTTGGAAGGTTTTCCAATTGTGAATAAATTCATGAACGGTCCATATCGTACATGGAGAGCGGGCTAAGTCATGCGGAACTACAGCGTACACTAGAAGGCAAGAGGAAGTAAGACTGCAACAGGAATGTACCTTAGTGACGGCATCCCAACACCGAGGCTTCCACGTAGTCATGGTTCAAGCTCAGCTGAGAACAACGTCAGTATATGCGCTCTCAGAGAAGGGCAGGGACAACACACCACTGGCACAGAGGGACACGATCACCTATGGCTCGAGGATAAGACGACAAAGCTTCTAGATAACCATGAGTATATGCGTGCAAAAAGGAGTGTATATAAGTGCTATCATCAAAGAGATGTCGAACTCACCAATGGCATCGCGCAAGGCTCGAAACGAGAGTGGCTGAGAGGCCGCGCTATAGTGCGAAGCCATATCATGACTCCATGTCCCGTACGAGAGCTCAAGGTGTCCCGAGCAAGTGAGAACACGGACAATGGTGCAGTACTTGCGGATATGCTCGAGTGAGCGAGCGACAGACTTGCCACCGTCCTCGGCATGCTAGCAGATGAACGCCTTCTTCTTGGAGTGGGACCAGTCCTTGTAGAAGTTACAATTCAGCTCATCAGAGAAGTGGGAGGCCCAGACAGCTGTGAGAGTACGGAGAGTCTCGACATAGCGGACAGCACGAATGAGAACAGAGGGGTGAGAGAGGGGGATAGAGGAAAGAGCGTCTTGGTGATCCTCCTAAGGGGCCCAATCTTATACAGATTTCACGGCAGAGTTTTACTGAGCTCCGTACATGTCAAAAGTCAGTGGAAAATGGCAATAGGATTACTTACCTTGGACACGTCGACATAGCTGGGGCGCCTGGGCAAAGAACGCGTACATCACGTGCGCGCGAAGCCTTTGTCTCGCCTGTCTCGCTCGCGCCCTCTGTCTCTCCTCTCGCCTGAGCTTCTTCCCTCGCCACTCTCACAATTACGACCTCCTCATCATCGTCCCCCTTGCCTCTTTGTCTCTTGCCACCCTGACCCACTACATCCCCGAATGGCTCCGTAAGCTCACTGGGCCTCCTCCTGGAAGTGCCCGGGACAACAGCGGCAGCTGGCTCTGGGGCTGGGCTTGGGCCTCGGATGGCAATGTCTCTGTCGACAAATGAACCCCTCCTGTTGCCTTTCTAGCGCATTACTTGGTGTCGGACTCACTACAGTCGACACCCTCCTAACCCATACCCCTGGTAACCCATAAACTCTAAAAACCCATAGGATATTGGCTTTCCCAAGTCGGGATAGGGGGAATTCGACCCCATAACCCATTACCCCATAACCCATAGCCTTCTAGGGCTCAAAACCCATACGGTAATAGTGGTCACATTGAGATTCCGCCCATCAATAACCCACAAAGTACTCGATACATGCTTCCTAGTGTCCTCCCAGCATCCATCCATGCTTCAACCACGTTGTGGGTAGGTTAGTGTGTTCGAAATCCCATAGCGCTCCCTTCGAAGGGTCAGTAGACGCCTGTTCAGCGCTCGCTAGCTGGGACTTATCAGGGCGCTTAAAAGGCGCTAAAGTTCTCGTAGCCCATAACCCCTCAAAACCCATATATTTGGGCCTGTCCCGAGGGCTATGGGTTAAGAGGGTGTCGACTGTAACTATCTATCTCCAGGAGTATGTGATCCCGCTCTCGTTTTTCACGTCTCCTTGCCCCAAGGACGGGGGAAACGAGCAGACCCCCACCTATTTATCCGAGGCCGACGCTGTCCTCGGATGCCCCGAACGTTGCATTAGTGGGGATCACAAGTCGGAGGACGTGGACACCTAGATCGCGCATGTTCAGCTGGGTGGCGGCCCTTTCGTCGAGAAGGAGAGGCAGGCATAGAAGCTGGGTGCAAAAGCAATTGTAGTTGGGGCAGAGTCGAGACAGAGACGATACATCAGCAAAATGTCATGGTCTTGAATCTGAACTTGGGCCAAGACCACGGTCTTAGAGCCAAGACCATGGTCTTAGCCTCAAGTCTGCAGTCTTGGTGGTCTTGAGGTCAAGACCATGAACTTGGAGCCAAGACCGTGAACTTGGAGCCAAGACCGTGAACTTGGAGCCAAGACCGTGAACTTGGAGCTAAGACCGTGAACTTGGAGCCAAGACCATGGACTTGGCTCTAAGACCGCGGTCTTAGAGTGAAGACTATTGTCTTTAAGTGCTTAAGCAACTTAGAGTTAAGGGTCAACTTGTCTAAATCAATATAAGAGTATCTAGATCATATAAGGATATGGTCTAGTAATGATCTTATGAACTGCATAATTGTGTATATGTTCAAGATAAGAATGGTCATGAGACCTACTATAGTGTTCAATGCTTAAAGACTATGTTACTTCCATTATAGCAC
>NW_006766966.1:2941-14132 GCF_000275845.1 Dichomitus squalens LYAD-421 SS1 | reverse complement strand
AAGACCATGGTCTTAGCCTCAAGTCTGCAGTCTTGGTGGTCTTGAGGTCAAGACCATGAACTTGGAGCCAAGACCGTGAACTTGGAGCCAAGACCGTGAACTTGGAGCCAAGACCGTGAACTTGGAGCTAAGACCGTGAACTTGGAGCCAAGACCATGGACTTGGCTCTAAGACCGCGGTCTTAGAGTGAAGACTATTGTCTTTAAGTGCTTAAGCAACTTAGAGTTAAGGGTCAACTTGTCTAAATCAATATAAGAGTATCTAGATCATATAAGGATATGGTCTAGTAATGATCTTATGAACTGCATAATTGTGTATATGTTCAAGATAAGAATGGTCATGAGACCTACTATAGTGTTCAATGCTTAAAGACTATGTTACTTCCATTATAGCACTACAATATTAGAATGACAACCCTACATATGCTATTGCAGGGTACAGTAGTGATCAATAGAAGTTTAGTGGCCCTTAACTTCATAGCAGGTAACACTACTAGCCTTGAAACTGCATTGTTGCAGTACTGAGTAGTGACAATTCTTTCCAAGTCCAACAAAATGCACCATATATTTATGGTGCACATATCTATCTACAAGTCAATATGGTGCAGTGGTCTAAATGGTGGTTGAATGTGGTAGTGCTAGAGGTTGCTGGTTCAATCCTAGCTGGTGTCTTTTTTTTCCTTCGCATATCCGCTAGTCATTGTGTTGCTGTACATCACCATGCTAGAGACTAACTATGTCTGATATGATCCAACTAAAAACTGAGCTATAGTCTTTTATAGCATGAGCTTCTAGCATGTACTTGGCTCTGGTCTTGATTCTGGTCTTGGAATGGTCTTGGTGGTCTTGGTCAAGACCAATGGTCTTGGCCAAGACCACCCACCCGGCTTGGCCAAGACCAACGGTCTTGACCAAGTCCATTGGTCTTGATGTACTTGGAGTACTTGGTGGTCTTGGAGTACTTGGCCAAGTACCCCAAGACCACATTCAAGACCATGACATTTTGCTGATGTACGGATGCACTACTGCACATGTTCAGCCAAAGTGCGTTGACTACCGTTCTGATCTCTTTCTCCTGTTGATATAGCTCTGGCTCCGCAGGGGATTCGTCGGACGTCACCATCGCCGCCGCATATACATTAAGTATTGGGAAACGTCCAGCTCTCCGCTATGATCGCAACGTCTACCAATACGCACAACGGCTTGATGACCTTTCCTACTCATTAGTACTCAAAATTCTGCATGGGAATGGTATTCGTGAGGTCCTATATGCGCGGATACTATATGCGCGCAAGTGTCCATTCGGTCCTGACACACTTACCCGAATTCGCAGCCCCATAGTCACCTTCACACTTGAACTCCTAATTCCTTCGCTGCTCACTTTGCTCACGCTTCTCATCCACCGTGTACGAGCCGCTCGCGCTGCACAACGCGATCGAGCTCTGGAGCGCATCGTGCACAAGTTCCTATCATGGACATGGACTGGCACTAGCCACAAGAAACACGAGCCTCTGCTCGTTCCCATAGACGTTAGTAATGTCGAGGGCTCGCCCGGCCTTGAACAAGGACCAGATGCCCCGTTGACTTCGCGTCAACTTTCAACGCTGGCATAGGCAGACCAGCAGATGGAGTGCGCGATCTGCATGGAGAGGTTTGTCAAGTGTGGTTGCGGACCCCTATGGACGAGGATGAGCTTGAGCTGGTTCGTGTAGACTTCATTGCTAGCTAATACAACGCATCTTGGAAGAATTGTCCGCTCACTCACCAGGAAGTGAATGAACTACGTCGTACACTGCGACCTGACTCGTCAAGTTTCAGGATCTGCTCATGAGTACCACACATTGTTGTGCGGACGCGTGAGATCATGGAAACCTGACCTTATATCGCGCCATCGTGCAATCTTGTCACAATTCTTGCCCGGTATTGTGAGTGTTGTACGGACAGGCCCCCTTGGCTCCCATGTCGGGTGCTCGTGCCGTCTCGCGCCCTAATCGGTGCTTCAGGCGCCACCTAGTACAATCCCGGACGACGTTTTTACACTTTTGCTGATGGACGCAAGGGCTTGAGAGGTCTCGCAGTTCCTCGAGAGCGTGTGGTGTGTCTCGCAGTCCTCGAGAGCTCCGGGAGGGCCTAGTGAGATATTCGTCTTTCCTGATGCGGGACATCATCCGGTTCACGATGCAGCTCCTCCACCGTCTTTTCCCCTCGGCTCCTCCCCTTGAATTCCCCTTATGTGCTCCGACGCTGATCAGGATGTCATTGTTAGTATGTCAACGGTTTTGGTGAGCGTTCTGTCCCCTCAAGGCAACTTCGTGCGTCTTGCACTGGCTGGGAGCTGCACGTAGGGGTCGCCACTGCCTCTGCACCTTGCCGTTTCGCCCTGTGGAACTGGTGAAGATCGCCTTTGCATGCTTGGAGGAAGGAGATACTGAAGGTGTCGTTGAGCATCAGCCCATAGTGAGCACCTATTCTATTGGAAACGAAACAGCAGCCAGGTGTATCGAAAAGGAGTCGAAGAGCTCTTTTGCCTGATTGGCTCAAGCTCGAAATTCTGATTCCTGAAGCAGAGTGAGACCGTTCATTGTGACTCTGCCTAGTATCTCCCTCATCTTGTGCTGTCGGCTCCTGTGCGAACGGGCAGCGCACATCGTGAAAACTGCATTCGCGCTAGGTTCTGATACATGGCACATACACTTCAGAAAAATCCCTCGTAGGCTTAGGCCGGGGATGCTGCTCGCGACGCTGTGTGTGCACCTCCACGGTCCAGGGCATCGTCCTGCTGTGCGATGCACGTCCTACGGATAACCACAAGTCGGACGCAGACAGACATACAGACCACCACGAACGTATGCGAGCAAGTCGCATACCGACAACAATTCATTCCCTTTGTAAGTAACCCACGATCTCGACCACCCTACTGACCCAACCCCAGTCTTTCCAACGGCGCTCGTCCGGCGAGCTGCTTTGCGCGTCCGCACCGCTGAAGCCTTACACATGTCCAGCCGTGCAGCCCGCGGGCGGGACTGCGTCTGGCTGACAGACGCGATGGTGGAGCAATTCAGAGAAGGTGTCTGCTGCGGGGACAATCGGAGTGCAGCGCATCATCTGCTGCAGCTGAGATCCTCGGTGGGCCGGGGGCGTACGAGAGATTCTGAATCAGGTCGGTCTCCTGTGACTGTCTAGCCATCGAACGGCGATGCAGACGCCTCAAATGCGGCACAGAAGCGCTCTTTCCCCACCCAAATGGTAGCTTTGTGTCACCCCACGTTGCTCGACTTCGGCCGGTAGGAGCAAGTAAGTCTGCCGAGTAACTGCCGTCGGGGACCGAGAGGGAGCGCCAGGGGCCTCGCAGACACACACGAGGTGAGATAGTCGGTAATTGGGTGAGAGATCGAGGTTGGATGGAACGAGGCTGGAATGGTACTCGGGGCGGAGGCCTTCCATTCCGTTGCATTGTGTAATCGTGCATATGGCTCTGACCGGGATCAAGGGAAACCTGGGACTTCGCTGACGCATATACATTTGCTGCTGTACAGGTCCATTCGGAAAATTTCTGGAGCGAGGCGGCAGGAACGAGAAGGTTGCACAGGACTTATTGATGGCGATGTTAGCTCATCACATCACGATCTAGTTCAACTGATACTTGTACACCATGTACGTACTATAGGGAAATACTCCGGAGAATACGAAGCAGCTCGGTACCTGGACGAGCGAGAGCTGTATCCGGATTAAGACCTGCCTGGGATTACGTCTAAGCGGTGCGCGAAGGAGTTCTACCGACTACTGCGGCCTCGACTCGGGCAGAAGTCGAAGGCACAGGTGAGAAAGCCTGCATAACCTGCTGAGGAATCGTCCGCTCAATTTTGGTGTGCCTGGGTGCTCAAGTTTTTTAGTGTATTTGTTCGAAAGGCTATGATGTGCGTTGACCATCGTGAACGCGGAGACTCCGCAAATCGGGTCACCGCGTGCACGGGATAAGGCCTAGATGAGGCCTATGCGAAGAGGGTTCACGCGAGTCGTGCTGCCGATAGTATTAGACGCAATCGCAGAATATGGAAATGCTCTTCTGCGTATCCTACGGTTCTGGGGGTGTGGCTTGGTTCTCGTAGTCTGAGAACATTTCAGGGCATTCGAGTGTTGGTTCCTGAGGAAGACATGGGTACGTCCGCTTCCCGCCGAGGTGACCGGTCTGCTATGGAAGGTCAGGCGGGCGGTGGTACTGAGAACGACCGCCCAGCGCCGATCCATTCGAACTTCAACATTAGGCACTCCGTCGCTGACGAGTGCGGGACCTTGCGAGTCGTGCAGAGACACAGATTGGGGACCACTTGCGGTCGATAAGCGCATTGTTCTAGCACTTAACCAATAGGGCCTAGCGTCGTCGGCGTCCTCTTTGCTACCAGCAAACCCAGTGCAGCCGCCTGTGCGTACCACCTCGAACGAGCGGACAACTTGATCGCAGAGGCTCAGACTCTCATTAGTGCGTGTCTGTCCGCACGGTGAGTACTGCTGACAAACAACTTCAATCGAGTAACAATCCCTAAGCGCACGTCCATGTACCTCGTGCCAATCGTGCTCAGCCTCGCGGGTGCCCGCAGTCGACGGCTGCATTCATATTGAGGGGGGGCGGGGTACCGGTACTGTGCGTTCCACTCTGCGGTTCAACTCTTCTGACGAGCGACCATGAAATATTGCGTACACTTAAGGTGAGTACCACATATGTAGGTCGAGATCATCAGATCGGCACTTACTACCATTGGGTCCAAGGTCGCCCGCGCCCTCCATAACATCAGTCCGCCCACTGCCGCCCTCCTCGCATAAAGTGCGGCGGCACGGACAGCTTCATCACCTCCAGTTCGTTCGCGTGTCCCTTGTAGGCAGTCTGGACGTCTAGTGAACGCTGATAAGAATCAACGCGATCGAGTAATGTCCTGCACTCACATAGTTCTCCTTGAACGCACACGTTCGCCCACCCCGTGCGGGTCGTGCCACACATGCTTGCATTCGTCTGCAGTCTATGGCTGAACTCGCCTTGTGGATTGGAAATCTTGGGAGAGCTTTGTCTGTCTTTGTCCGCAATGTTGCTCTTGGGAAAGACGAACACGACGCGTCGCAGGATGGGTATGCGTTATGTGTATCTTGTTTGGGCAACTTGGCGTTCGGGAGGGGAGGACTGGATGCGAGGGACGGAGTCGGGTGCACGGAAATGGGGAAATGCGGGGTGGGAGGGGCCAGGTTGGGCGGCGAGATGGAGCCATCGCAGATGTCTGCAAGGAGCACGCGCATATATGAATGAGGAGATCGCTCTCCATAAATCTCACAACTCACTACTGCTCCCCTTTCCTGTCTTCCGTAGACGGCTGCGCTCGCCTGTGCCACGCCCTTCAAGACTAATAATAGCTGCGTTCGTTTGTCCTTGTCCTCATGGCGGGCTCGGGACGGTCCGGTGCTATTTGACAGGGCAGACCAACGCATAGCCCTGTGGATTATGTCGTACTTGATGTCACCGTGAGCGCTGTCAAGAACCAACGAGCTTGTGAGCTGGATACGTATATAGGCTCGCGCAGTTATGGATGACACGCGCATCCACGGCAAGTCTTGTTACCTGTCCTAATCCGCATTTTCCCAGACAATTGGAGTGGACAAGAGGACAGTCGAATGGAGACACTGTTGGAAGGCGGAGTTGGCATTCCAAACGCACAAAGAGCAGGACCGAGGTGAACGGGCATGCGGACAGGGAGGAAAGTGGCGAGGAAGAGCCAAGAGAGAGGGGAGACGAACATGAGCTAGCGGAAAGGGCGAGGAGGAGCAGCGAGCTGTGAAGGTGACAGTCCCATGAAACCGTGCTCGGAGAGGATGTACAGAGAGCAAAGTCGGTATCAACGAGTGTGTGGACAGCGAGAAACAATGGCGAGGAAGAACACGAACAAGGGCAGAAGGCGAACAAGAGTGGGAACGCAGGGCAAGGCGCAGCGGCGAGCAACGACCGGTGACCAGCTGGAGTGAGCTGTCGCGCCAGTATTCAGCCAGCTTTCACGCACGCTGTAGGTCCGGGTTTGCGGACGTGTATGCCATCCATAGCCGGAGACGATGGTCGCAGTCAAGACGGACACCGACAGCGAGCAACGTCTTTCTTGCGATCGCTCCTGGCATAACGCGTCGCGGGCGCCTGGCTCACACGAGTCAGCTGATCACCTTCGACCACGCGTCGCCCAAGGTTCTGTCCTTGGGTCCCGCGTACACACCAGCTATCTTCTGAACTCTAAGACCATCCGGGAAACAGCTCCCGCAGTTGACGCTAGATGGCAGGAGCGATAAGAACCCGAGTAGCCATCGCGAGTTCCACGACACTCCTCACTCACTCACTGCTGTCCTGCATACGATCCGTCGCCCAGTGCTCTGCATTCCATCAACCCATCCTCGGTTGCCAGCGAATCTGCGATGGACGACGATCGTGCTCATCTCAACCCCAACGTCAGCCGCTTTCCCGTCGAAGTCTGCGAGAACATCATCGACATGCTTTACTCGGTTGCCATCGTGGACCAAGTTGAAGATTCTCGCGCCCTGCATCGCTGCGCCCTCGTGTGCAGAGCTTGGCGCGTCCGCTCCCAGCGTAACCTTTTCTACTCGGTTGTTCTCCACGACCTTCCAGCACTCCAGAAGTTCTCCGCTGTCCTCGACAACGCGCCCCATCTGTGCGACTACGTCCATGAACTGACACTCGTCGGGCGCACCCTTCATACCACAACCAGTCCTCTCTCGCTCTTGCCGATCATCCTCCGTGGGAAGCTCCCTAATCTCCAAGAGGTCACTATAAATCGTGTTTGCGAAGACGAGGACTGGTACCCCAGCGCGTCTGACTCGGAGTCCGCAAAGTCCCTGCAGTACCTTCCTCTTCATCCACGCTTCGCGCTCTACTTCTCTGCATTCACGACGGTTTCTCGACTCCATATCGTGGATATCACATTTGGGCACTTCAACGACTTGGCCAGGATGATCAATTCCCTTCCCGCATTGCAAACACTACATTGCGTCGGTGTGCGATGCGTGACCCTCGGCCCTCTGCCATTCAACATGAAACTGCGAGCCGATGGGATTCATGCTCCTGCAACGCCATTTGCACCAAAACTACAGAAGCTGCGACTGGTATGTACTCTGCGAAATGCATGGCACGCATCTAACATCATCCGTTCAGTATGGCGTGGACATACAATGCGTCCGAAGACTGGTATCCGCTTGTGGGCCGCGTCTCACGGAATTGTCAGTTACCGTGCCCTTCTCCCACGACGCCAAAATGGTCCTTCCCGGTGTGTTCATTCTGCTTCCTAATGATGTTTCCAAGCTGGCTTTCGCACTGATGTATCACATCAGGAGACCCCACCGCAGAGCATACAGTGGGCGTCGACTTGAGTCTCTGCACGACGCTCAAGCGATTGGACATCGGGCTGGATCCGGAGCTCGTGACTGACGGACAGTCGCTCGACAAACTCAAGGCGATGCTCGACTCGTGGGATTCCAAAGTTCCTCTCCAATACGTCCATCTTCAACCTTACTATGAAGAAGACTTTACGCGGCAAGGCTTCGCAGACTTTCTCGGTACAGTGGGTCGAGTCCTGGAGGAGTTGTTTCATGAGTCTTCTGCACCACCGAGTGCAGACGGAGAGGTTGGCGAGCAGGGCGGGAGATGGCGGATATGGGTCGACGTATGTGATTGGGAAGTATGGCGACGTTGGTGGTGGACACATGTCCAGAAGTGCTTTCCGACATTCGCGAAGTCAAATGGGCTCACGATGGCCTTCAACCCTCGTGAGTTATCAAGCAACATCACCGTTTGTGAGCGTAGGAGGATCGCTCAATAACTCTCTTGCATTCCACTAGCACTAGCACAGCATAACTCATTCAAATGGAAAGACAGCGACACATCGCCACCAACGCCGACTACCACTACCTAGCAACCCCCCCTGCTGGACTCGTGAAAGGTGAAACACTCCTTGTTGACCTGCATTGGCCACTGAATGCCATTCCAGCTGCTGCTGCCATCTTCACACATACTCACAACATCGCAAGCAGTGAGGCGTCATGCACGCGAGCCGTACGTTCTCCGCTCGCCCTAGATCGCACGGTCTTCGGGTGGGAGGAAGAGCAGGGTTTGATTGAGCGTGATATTAGGATGCAATGCGAATGCAAGGAGAAGGCTCGGGATGGGGATACGCGGAGGGGAAGCGTTACGGAAGTGGTTTGCCATGGAAAAATCGATGTAGTTCGCAAGCTCGGTCAATGTTCACGTTCTACGTGCCATCTCGATACGTATGCACCGGCTGACAAGATGTGCGTCGTGCCAGGCTGCACCTCGCGCGGACCATCGTGAGCTCGGGATGTTGTACTGTGGGGTTGTAGCATAGGGAACTGAGCTTCGGCATTGCCGTAGGGAGTAAGGAGGGGGGGGATGGCCGCAGGATCTGTCTAGGTAGCCTCTCAAACCGTCTGCGTGACTCCGATCGCGCTATCCGAGGCATCCCGCAGAGGCACCCGGGCCCGCGAGAACCATTCATCGAGCGTGTGCATCCAAGTAGGACGACTACAAAGTATGAATGACGAGTTTATGCGTCGGCACTCACCGCTATCGGGCATAAGGTCGTCCACATCCTCGTGCATACCGCAACTCCGCCACGACCGTCCTTGCGTACAGCCCTGACCATGCGGACAGCGCCATCGGCTCCAATCCGTTCGTAGCGCTGCAGGGCGACCGAATGCGAGACCAGGCATTCAGTCTTAACGTATCGTGAGTTCTGATCGGTATCAACGCGATCGGATAATCAACACCTACAGAGGTGCTGGTGGAAGCTCACGATCGCCTGCGCCGTGCGCGTCATCACAGGCGTGCCCGGAGTGTGAGCAGTCGGTGGCCGAGTTCGCTGTGGGGCCGGAGAGCTTGGTACCGTCTCGTCGGTGTCGGTACGCACGTCAGCTCTTTGAACAGACGAACGCGGCCCATCCCAGGGTGTGCTTGTACATACCGCGCGTCTAGTTGCAGTGATGCGGTTGTCGCACGCGGTTTCACGGATGGGGGAGGATTGGATGCAAGGCATACAGAAAGGTTAAAGATAACGGTGTGACGCGAGATGGGATGGGATGCGTTGGACGTGGAGTTACTGCGGATGGCTGGGAGGAGTGCGTACAAGGAGATCATAGACTGCATGACTCACCGCTGTGCCCTTCCTCTGCCCTCTGTTGACGGCAGCGCTCGCATGTACAGAGACCTTGTAGCTTGACATTATTGTCAGTGTTAGAAGGTGACCGTGAGCGCGTGAGCTTAGTACTTACAGGGAGGCTTGCGCTTCTGGGCGACACACGCACAGGGAGTCAGATTTGGACGGGGCAGACACATGATTGAAAAGCGCGGGAGAGTCAAAAGGAGCCGCAGCCGAAGACAGTGCACAAGCCAGAGTTTGCAGCGAGGATGCCCAGAGGGCGAGACCGACTTTGACGAGCGCGCGTGCACAGAGCGTGGGGAGTCCAGGCGCGAGAGGAAACCAAACAAGAGCGGAGAGGTGGGAGCAGCGAGTTGAGCAGACCGCGGCAGGCAGACAGCAGCAGCGACCGAGCCATGGATTGTCGCGACCTGACGGAAAGCGAGCGGTGTGGTCCTCGAGAGCAACGCGAGGCAGGCAGTTGTCGCCGTCCAACACGGGCGCCTTGTCGCGTGGGCGATTCCGGATTAGGAAGGGGACACGCGACACGAGAGCGCTGAGACTAGACAGGTTCAAAGACTCTTGATTCCGTCTAGAGTACGCTACTGTAACGAGAGTACGAGGTCGGGTATAAATACGATACGTACGAGACGCCCGAGTAACAGGGATTACCGAGAAGTCGAGTCCATGAGTAATGACAGTCGGCGAACGCATGGTCCAGGTGATGGGAATGAGCAAGCAAGGAGTAGGAGTAAGTAAGCAAGAGGAACGGGATCAGATGGAGGAGGTACGAGGAGATGATGGGAGTAGGTACGGCGGGATGGAGCGAGAGCGAACGAGCGCCGGGCGCTACATACGCCCTCCGGAAGTCGTGAGTGAAGTAGAACGACTTCCAAAACAGGAAGCGACGCTTAACCGCTGTCAGCGACGGTAACACAGCGTCTCAGGCGCGTTTCTTGCCAGCGCGACTGGACTGTTGGAATCCTGGCGTCAAGATGGCGAGCTCGCGGAACGAGCGCCACAGGTCCCGCCCCCCCGACGGATACCCGCGCCCTTATCTACCCCTATTTAGCTACGTATATAAGCCTTATTGTATCTACTGTGTACGGCACGCGTTTGCACCGGCCAAACGCGAATCCCATTTGTGCCCGCTTGCCCTCGAACTTCTTCATGGACCTGCGTTGGGAAGCCCCACCAGCCTCCTCCGGGTCTGAGTATTCGATAAATTCATCAGGCTCGCCCTCCGCATCCTTGTCCTCCTCCATTGGAGAAGATTCACGACGCCCTGCGGCGGAAGCCGTCCTGTTGGGTACCGTCTGCGAAGCACCACCCACGGCCAGGGAGCTAGTGCCCCCTGCGACAGGGGCAGCCAAGGCAGCGGGGTCCGAGCCCGACGCGCCCGATCCTGAGGCCACGGCAATTCCACCCGAGGAAGTGTTGATGATAGGAGGGGCGAGGACCTCCTTAGAAGGAGCGGAGCGAGTGCGGTCGGAGACGCGATGTTCGGCGCGTTTGCGCCTGCGATCGTCGGTGCGTTTCTCCTGCTGGCTACTGCGACGCTCGTAAAAGCGCGCCTCGCGCTCAGCAGTGCCCCAGAGCATATGCTCGATGGTCCGCATGCGCTGCTCCGAGAATTGAGGCTCGGGCGGAGCAGAAGGTGGAGCCGGAGTGAGAGGCGGATCGAGCTCATTGAGTAGAGCAGTGGGGACGGGTGCGCCGCGCACCGTGATGGTGTTTGTGGAGGCGTCGCGTGAGGAGAATTGGTAGGGGCAGGTCACGTCGGCGCCCCAGAGTTGGGCGAACAGGTCGTACCCGCCCGGGAGTATGACATGAGTAGCGGCGACGCGTCCGGCGCGGAGAGCGCGATCGTGGCTGACGTATTCGCGGAATTGCGCAGGCGTATAGTGGTGACGACCCCCGGAGTTGTCGACCAGGGTGATGAGGCGTTCAGAGGTGTCGAGCCGCGAGTGTTCGAAAGGCATGGAAAATGGCATGGTGAAC
>NW_006766966.1:0-2388 GCF_000275845.1 Dichomitus squalens LYAD-421 SS1 | reverse complement strand
AAGCCCGTAACACGCCCAAGTGTTCGATTGTTGAGTAGGGCACCCAGTTATGATCTCCTGATTTCCATACGGCCCCGAAAACCGTTTCTCCACCTCTACCTCTGTGGCTAATAATTTTCTCGATAGCCCATTCATTGTCCTTGTCCTCGAGCTCGGCTACCTGGCTGTCAAGCCGGCCGGGGAACAATCGGTCGTCATTCGGCACATGGACCCGCAGGCGGGACACGTGGAACACGTCGTGGATTCCGCGGCGGCGCAGGTTACTAGGTAAGTCAATTTTGTATGAATTATTACCGTAGTCTCTCAAGATGCGGTATGGCCCTATGTATTTAGGTGCCAGCTTCCTGGCGTAACCCTTGGGCAATGAAATATTTGCGGTGGAAATGTAGACAAGATCGTCCACGGCAAAGGGAGCCGGACGACGTTTTCGGTTTGCATTCCTCGTCTGCTTCACCCGCGCAGCTATAATTGAGTCGTGCGCGGCCATTACAGCGTTTTTGACTCTTTGTGCAAAGGCACGAACCCCTGGGTACTCGTCGGGCCCGGCGGAGTCCCAGACCATGGCTCGAGGCATGCGGCCACTGTTCAGGAAGAACGGAGCGAAGCCCGTGCTCTCGCTTCGAGCTAAGTTGATAGCAAATTCGATTCCTGGCAACTTACTAACCCAATCCTTTTGGTTTGGTCCAATACATTGCCTCAGCATCTGTCCGACCGTGCGGTTCGCGCGTTCGGCAGATCCATCAGACTCAGGGTGGTAGGCACTTGACATGCGCAGCTCAACGCCCATCAGTTTGTTAAGATGAGTCCATAACAAGCTGGTAAACAGAACATCCCGGTCGCTTATAATTGACTTAGGCATACCATGGTGTTTATACACCTCTGAGAACAAGAGTTCTGCCACATCTGGCGCTTTGTAGTCCTGCCGACTGGGTACTAAGTGGACCATACCCGAAAGTAAGTCAATAATTACTGTGATCTCGTCGTACGAGCTATCCCTGTTGTTCGATGCAGGCAAAGGCCCCACAAAGTCGACAGCGATCGCTTCCTAGGGCCGGAAAGGCACCGAAAGGGGATTGAGGAGCCCATACGGCTTCTGGTTGTCGGGCTTGCTCCTTTTGCAGGTTATGCATGTCTCACAATATTTTTGAATGTCGGCTAACATTGTTTTCCACCACAGGTGATCGCGCAACAACGTCAATGTGCGGTGAGTGCCTAGGTGGGCCAATAGCGAGTGCGCGTGCTTGATTACAATTTCCCGAGCACTCCGACCTTGGATACGAACATCAGGTATGCACAAGAGCGTCTTTTGATTATCTCGGATGAATACTAACCCATCCTTCACCAGGAAATTCTTGTACTGTTTCGGACCTTCGAGGATCAGTCCGTAAAATTTATCTTCCCCATAGCGGCCTTTCAGTTCCCTCAGTTAGTCAATGCCCTCAGTATTCTCAGATAGATAGCTTAGAAACTGTGATTCCTGCTTGCAGGGTGGCAAAGCGGGTTTATACTCGTTGGGTAAAATTACCCGATCAATTGAATTATCCACATGCGTAAAGTCCGCCAGACCCTCGCCCTCCTGTTGTCCTCCATCCGGAACACGGAGGACAACACGTTTTATCCGTTTTGAAAACTTCTTGGCCGTTTCCGGTCGTCCGGATTCGGCAGGCAAGACGCTCACCCGAGCGGGAGGCCGGCGACTGCTATCAAACGCCACAGCTGATGGCACGTGGTCCGGGACTGCAGGGCGTGTCGCACCGGATGTGCCCTTGTGCCCCTTAGGCCCAGGTAAGTTTTCCTGAGCCTGGTCATCCACAGAAAAATTTGGCACTAATGCAGTAGCATGTGCCTTGGATTCGGGTGCGCTCGGGTCTCGCTTGCACCGAGCCCGACGCTCCTGTACCAGAGGTCTGGGCGGCCGCGGCCGTAGGACTCGTGTGGTTGCCACTGTCGGCCCCGGAATCGCCTCAGCAGCCTCCGCTGCGACAACAGATTCTGGGTCGACAAGGACGGGCACCGAGATGGCGAAGGTACGAAGGGAGGAGCTGTCACAGCCAACGAGCTGTGCCACCAGACAAACAAAGACAAAGCTTACTGGTGAAGGGGTTGGTGCTGAGAGCGAAGCAACCACAAGTGACACAGCAAGAGATGATGCAAAGATGTAGATTCCCTAGACTAGAAGGGGCAGTGAGAGGTAGGGCTGCTAGCTACCTACAGAAGAGATGGGTGATCGACGAGAAGATCAAGTCTGAGGTTCCCTGCCTCAGACTCCCTACTATTTATACAAATGCAATGGTGCACAGACCAGGTACCTATTTGTCCCTGCTTGGTCAGAGTCTGCTGACTCATGTCCTGCCTCCTGACCTGTCACATGATGTCCTCATGACTGAT
>NW_006766965.1:66294-104726 GCF_000275845.1 Dichomitus squalens LYAD-421 SS1 | reverse complement strand
TTCGTACAGCATGCAACACGCTGACTCGTTTAATTGTTACAGGACAACACCACTATGTACTCTACTACATATAGCTCGCTATCCTATAGTTGACCCCATTGCATGTATTCACTGCGCTCTCGTAGATCCCACCGGAAATGTGCGCTGCGGGCGCCCGCCCGCTCTAGGGGCGGGGGAGTTCTGACGGATGGCGGGGATACCGCCAGACGTACACCTGACCGGCGCAAGAGGCGAGACCCAGGGGCGCAACCGCACCCAAAGGCCGCAGGTTTATAGCCCGTTCCCTTGCCTTAAATGGCCGGGACTGGGCGGACGTCCGCAACGCACCTTTCCTGAGCCCTGCCCCCTTCCACACCATTTACGTACTCGAACGTCTCACTCTCGCCCCTGTCTGTACCCTGGCACATCCCCTTGCACCATCCCTCATCGACATCTCTCCCACCACACACCCTTAGATTGCATGAGCATCCTGCTCAACTATGTCCTGCCGACCTCCATCATCACCCAAGTAGACAACAATGTATTTACTGCCTACCATGAGGCTCGGCCTCGCAGGGCAATAAACGGGATCTAGAAGAAGAAGAAGAACGCTGGTGCAGAAAGACTGACGCTTAAGCCAGAAGCTGTCCCATGGCGGTCTGAACACGGAAGACTTCATAGGCACGAAGTTCATCCTGCACCCGCTGAGAATTTTACACAGGCGCTCGCTTCTGGGGTTTATGGTATCATTGAATGCCAGTGTGGGTGTCCTGCGAAACGCTCCTCTGCTGTCTCCTACTAATTTTCCAATTCTGCCCCTGTATAATTCACTGTGCATCACATCGGAAGGTCCAGTAACCCTGGCGTTGCGGGAGGCATAGTGTTGCTGGAGGAGTTAATCCTCCCAAGACTGGTATTATCAAACCCAGCCAGTGGCAGATTCTCAATTGCACGTGACGCGGGACGTCATGCGGGGGGTTGGGAAAGCCAGCAGAACGCTTGCCTCCGTCTCCTGTAACAGTAGTGCCTACGCCCCCTCCGGCAGTCTTCTGGACGCTGAGCTGCGCGCGGTGTCTGCGAAACACGGGTACACTACTGGCCTAGGTACAACTCGGTACCAGGCGCATCGAAGGTTCTGCAAACGCTACCTCGCATGATGGGATATCTTAAAGATGAGTCGGTATTCTGAGTACGCTAGGATAGGAAGCAGAGCGGATATGACAGGCTATCGTCCCGCGAGCGAACAAGGAAGCATCGACGGACAGCTTCCACTCCTCCATGGCTTCTACGCATGTTCCCGGACTAACACCATGTCTATATCCAACCCGCTCATCGCTCTCATCTATTCCCTTGTCGCTATAGCACTTGGTTCTCCATAGAGTATGCTATTTTCGAAAGGTGGGACCTTCGCGGCAAGGTGAGCCTTCGCAAGTGGTTGTCGCCGACTGCGCTGAGTGACCTAATTTATCAGCCCTGCTTCATCACAGGAGGCTCAATTGGGACGAGCCTCGCACTGACATTCTACTTGCTCACGTCTCCATCGTTCCTCACGAGAAGGGGAAGTAAGATAGGGGTGTGAAGAAGCTCCAGGTGAATGGCGTGTCGTTTCCTACCCAACTGGCATTGTGATTCATAGCTGTGTTATTGCTATGTAGAGTGCACATCATTATGGCACCTATGTGTTCAAGGCATATTTATCTCTGTCGATTCAGAGGACGGGTTAGCTGCAGCGCTGAACGCGGCAGAACGTCATGGTGGGCGGTGCCCGGACGCACTATTTCTATGCGCCGGCGCATCCCGCCAGCCCGGCTTCTTCGTAGACGCTTCGAGAGGGCATACAGGTCGCACACGGCACGCAGTGTTATACAGTTCTGGTGAGTATCCGTCTGTACATGTCCGGGATGGTCCATGTGTTCGGGAGTAAAGGAAACGCTCAAGCAAGGCGTCGAGGGGAAGATCATATTCTTGTCCTCCTTTCTCGGATGATTTTCCTTCATAGGTAACTCAGCGTCCTCGCCAGGAAAATTTGCGCTTCGAGGTAAGGTCTCAATTCGCTTGATAGCTCACTGGCTACTCAACTGAAATTCGAACCGGGCAGAGTTGGGTGAGAGTCTTCGGTTCACAGTCACTACTCAACTGTTCTAGTCGCCTTCGGCGTGAATGAATTGCTTTCCGTACGTAAAAGTGCCATTTCCCTTCAACTGCCCTATCTCATGAGAGTATCCGAACAATTTCACCTTCCACTCCATGTCTCAATTTCCATGTCTTCTGGCGCCATCGATGACACGACACGGGCTAGAAACTTGCCCGGATGGCCTTCCTTGCGACTGCCGTGATGCGGGCGATGTCTTCTGATTGATATATCTTCTTAGCTCGTGTCAGAACGTACCGCCTATGCAGCTGTTTCACAGTACGCCCACAAGTCATAACAAGCGCTGTCGTCCATTCGGCGAGTCTTGCCTGCGATGGTCATCTCCGGCCCCCGTGAATAGCAGATCCTATCGCCGCACGTACACCACTTTGTAATTCCAGTGAAAGTGCGGGAGCCCTCCGGCACTTCCAAAGGCTGACACTTGTCTTTTGTGGGATTCAACATGCTCGGCATTCCCTAATCTTCTGCTGTGTATGGCTTGGTGTAATGATTGGAAGCGTAGTAGAATTTTGAATATCGATGTTGCAAAATCTCGGAAGATGCTCCACAGATAGATCATTGCTGCTTCTTGCTTGAATTTTCAAGCGCATTTCTCGCGTACTGCCTTGAGCATTTGGGAAGACGGCTAAAACATCCTTGTGGGTCCATCGTGGGATCATAATTGTCTACCGTCAACGGCATGCATGATGGGGCCGGGGCTGCTCATTATCGCCTTGCCTTCGTAGCCCGCCCCATTCTCGATGGTATGGGCTGTACATCCCTCTTCTTGCAGGGGTGCGTCCCAGATCATATGATCATTTCTGATGAACATTTGATACAAACTTGTAGAAACAATAGGATTCGCTTGTACGTTGCCACACAGCGAATGGGTACTGATTACACGTTCCCGGCATCGTGATAAACAAATCGTGCAATGCGCCCAGCTCGTAGGCGCGAGGTACACATGAACATCGTACTTTCTCATTGCAGTGTTGGTATGTGATGGTCATCATTGGACGTATGGTACATGCTCTCTTGTTCAGCATTCTAAGCCAGAGATCTTCCGTACCAATCTAGGCTCGGGCTGGCCTGCTCTTCAGAGCGCTGCACGGGGCCATACAGCCCCATTCAGGATCTGAGTGAGCGCCGCTGCGACGCCGTCTGGGTTCTGTTGCACGACCTGTCCTAGACGTCATTTACTCCTCGAAGGCAGCACAACGGTCAAACACTCACGAAATGAGCAGCATCCGGCACCCTCTGCACGGACGCAGGGGGCCTGACGTCTATGACGCCTTGATGCGTGTAATCAGGCCTGAATTTGCGATGCTCAGCAACACCGGAGAATAAGAGCTCTATGAGATACCTCACATGACATCATGGTCCGTCCCGAGGACGAAATGGATTGGGAGTGATCGGTCAAGCGTTTTGAGAAACTCGACAACGACAAAGTGAGGTTCAATGTTGACGAAGGCGGCGCTTTCTTGTGCCTTAGGAGTCGCGAGTGCCACCTTCCCTGTTTGAACTCCATCATCTTCCGCCTCCGTTAGACCATGACGCTACATGGGTTTCAGTGAGATGAAGGTCATCCCTCGCATGAAGCAATCATAAACTTACAACGTAGATGTCAAGGATACGGGGATCCCACGTGTTCCATGGCAGACGTGTCTCAAAGTACTCCCTCGCCTCCTCGCGGCTGTTCCACGTGTCGCGCCGCTTCATGGTAGCTTTAGCGAGGAATTTCAGCGCACCCTGCCTATCTTCCATATGCTCTTTCCACGACTCCTGTGTGATGAGGGAAGGCTCGACTAGCACGATATACTTGTAGTTCACCGGGGGCAACTCGCCCGGCATAAGAGAGAGGAGACTAACTCGTCAGCTTTCTCATAATCATCTGATGTAGTACGAGAATAACTCACACTAGTGTGGCTCCGAGGGAATGAGCAATAGCCACAAGCTGGTGTCCCTCGAAGACGCCAAGCTTCACAAACGCTCTGAATCCCTCAGTCCACTCGTTCACGGCTATGGCGAACAGCCGAGATGCGCTGCTCAGTTATAGTACCTGACGGACTCTCTATAACACATACTTAGCTCTGCACTCCTGAGCACCTCTTTGTTGTACTTTGCAGCCTCCCCATGGCTTGGCATATCGAAAGACCACGCCTCGTGTACAATCGGCTTTCCATTCTTATCAGCCAGGCCAAGTAAATGGGCGATTATGGTCTCCCACACTTCCTTGTCTATGGGCGAAAAGATCGCCACTTCAGAATCTCCAAAAAACCATATTGAGTGTAACTTACGAGAGCCAGAGCAGTGAAAGAAGACAAGGGTGACACCTTCCTGGTTGTACTTCTCCGGTGTATAGCACTTTCCTACAAACTTCAATCCATTTTTGCTTCGAAAAGAGGGAAATGTCTCGATTCTGGTCGTCGTACGGTAAGCCATCTTGAGGATACAGTGAGGGAGGGCTGTGCCGACGTTGGGGAGGAGGAAGGTAGTCTAAGAACAGCCGTCTATCGATTGCCGTGAGTTGGACGAAGCCAGCGCTCGAGAAGGGTAGAGCCGCGATGCAGTATTGACAGCGAACATCAATAGAATGAAACGATAGAAGGCCTTCCCATGATCGTGGGTACGCGGTCCCAAGAATGGAGATACTAAATACCCCATCTGCAACGGCGCAATGCGCGGCATCGCCAGAAAGATGGGCAGAACGAGCGCCGAAACCTAGGATCTAGGGGAGCCGTCTTCTGGAACATGTGTCTGACCGGCACTCAGCAGTTGCGGAAACTAAACTATATGCGCTTGAGTGAACCCGGCTCTCCTATGTGTACCGTCACGACTTGGTCTCTAGCATACGATGAACTCGCTACTATGTTGTACATACAACAAGATGTCGGAATACAACGGAAGGGGATATCATCGCCAATCACACGTCACTCTTCATGCCCGTGATCAATGGTGACTGTTTGAGGTGTCTGAGGAGTTGAGTCTTTCGGGTTGGAGTGACCCAAAAGCATGGCAGTCTTTCCCTGAATATGGATGATCGCGTTCCCCTGGAATGCAGCTGATAAGATGGGGCAACATGACGAACATTGAATGTTAGACGTACCTCAGCGTCGCGATTCGCATGTCCAGGAGGGTCAGCGCGCTTGAAATCAATTGACTGGCGAGTGCGGCGAGTCTCCGCTTGCCTCGTGGTTCGGTTCATGACTTCCATACCTAACGTTACCGTATCAAAAAGATCATGTCTGCCCTTCTCCAATATCGAGTTGCGAGAATTGAGCCTACGTTATGGTGATAAGTACACGAGAATGTGATCGGCCGTAAGTACCCACACTGCAAGCGTAGAATTGGCATACACTGTGGGACGAGAAGTGTTGTCAGATGGGAAGGGATGAGGGATGATGAATGTATTTTACTTCTCGTCGCCACAACGAGAATGGCACTGTATACGAGGTTGTCCTTCATTGTTATAGCCTATACGATGTGACGTGAGATATGAGCTGCAAGGTGAAGTGATCGAGGCGCATACACAGATAAGCGCTACGGTGGTGAGCAGGCTTCACCACTAACATGTCAGCAACAGGACAGTCACGTGCGCCTATAAAGGATTACCTCGTAGAGAGTCCTTGGGGTACAAGTAAGTCGTTGTTGCACATAAGACATGAGTGTACTCACCAGTATTGATAGCGTATATCATCAGGACATCGACAAGTGAGTCCGTCCTGGTGTAGAAATCATCAGGCCTGGTGTTGTGGATAAGAGTCTTTGAAGGCAAACTTCTTGAATCCCGTACGGCTCTTCCGAAGGTAGTATGTGAGACTGGTGGTTGTAACTACGTCGACAAGTACGGCAATTGAGAGGGTTGACCAGACCAGCCACTAAACAGAAATCAGGACGACTCCGACTATGCAGCTGATGGACACACACCGTGTACTTTTCGAACGTCTTGAACATTGGATGCATGAACCACTCCACAGCGGAAGCTATAGCAGCACAAATTTATCGCAGCACGAAGTTAGTCAGAAAGTAGATGAGCATGACAGAGGTCAAACCTAGGCACAGTGCTGTGAGGAGCGCGCAATAGTGAGTCCAGGTCTGCTCAAACGAGGAGGACTAACTAGCCTAATTCTCCGAGTATGAGGACCATCTTTTGAGGCAAGACTTAGTGGAAGGTATATATTGAGAGAGAGAAGAGATGGGGAGCTCACGATAGGGACTGCAGGAAAGAGCTTGCGGCCTCCCACTGGATTCGTTTATAATCAATACACGGAACCAGAGAATGGACAGACGACGCACATAGGAACATGCGACGAGTATAGAAGCTGCGATGGATGTCTCTATCAAAACAAGGTCATTCCAAAGGGCTTTTTGCGCCAGTCATACCTGTGAGCGATGAACATCATGCACCCCTTTGCACGAGCAGATTTCAGAGTCAATGCTTACTAGAGAGTAGGTAGCTTACTCACCATCTCTGCGAACATCAGCTGTGAGAGACAGATCTCCTTCAGCAATTGAATTTTCCCGCTCTCGATGTTCGAGGCTCACCTTGATTGACCTTGACGTGGGCGGGTGCGGATGTTCAGCCTTTCACACTCTCATGCAGAGCAACGGACGCACCAAATGCCATCGTAAAGTCGCTGTGGATGGAAATAATTTGTCACAAGATAGAAGTACCTGTAGAAAAGCGGAATTCAGAAGAAGCTGTGCATGCGATCGCGTTAACACGTACACTACGTGAACGCTAGAGATAGTGTGCAGCAGATCGACGCATCTTATCCCAAGAATGAGTGAGTGAAGCTGCAAGCTAGATCTGCCCATCTCACAGAACTGCGACAACCTGAGCAGGAATAACCGTTAGGGATATGTCGTCAAAGGTGCAGGCGTTGAAGGAATTACCATGGCTCTTAGCAGCTGGAGATCCTTTGGATACATCCGGAAATACCGATACGTTTGGTGCAGGGTCAGGCCAAAGAGCCTGCAAGTAGAGCTCGATCAGCTTTGCCATGCTGGGCAGATTACTGACTCCCTACTCACATGCATGCCAGAAAAGTGCACACAAGGTATGCACCGAACGTCCTTGGAAGGTCTATGGGATACTCAGCTCGCAAGAGCGGAAGGAGAGGAATGAGCTGGGCCAGCGGGTCAGATCCATCGGTAGCGTTGGTAGCTGCCATCTGGACTGGGACAAGGAAGGGTCCAGGAGCTATCCCGAACACGAGAACTTTAACAGTATGAGTGAATCTTTGAAGAATATGGTGATGGTTTGGGATACGCACTTATGTTTGCTCACAGGTACGCGCAGCCACACACGGCTACGCCTACCTACCCGATACGGCGTGGCGGAGCGGGAAAGATGCTGCAGCGGAATGCCTACATTCCCGGAGCGACACAACTTACGGATAGGCCCTCAAGATTCACCCACAAGTTGCATACTCACGATCCGAAACCACCGGGATGACGGGTCAGCAAAAGAACTGAAAAGCGGGCGTCTTATGGTTCGATAACGACCCTAGCTCATGCACAAATCTGGTTCCGGGAACAGTGCCCTCTCACAAATAACAGCGCTGGGGTAGCAGAGCAGTCAGCGCTGTTATCTGATTTTGGCATTCCGAGTCAGGACTGCGGGTACAAATTCGCACGGCGACGCTTGACAAGACTGAACCTGTTACCATAGATGTAGGGCTGCCTGCCACTCTATCAGCACCAGTAGCCTCTGTTCAGAGGTATTGAGGCAGCTTTTTCAAAAGTCTCGCTGCGGTTGATCACAACTCGAAAACCGCTATCTCCTCAGTCTCTGGGACGTTGGTAGTGTAGGGTCGACATGTCGCGGTAAGTCGTACTCACATTCAACTTTGAGACATGGCTCGGGTTTCTCGGAGCTATTTGTCTCCGTTGTTCTAGACATCCAGCCAATCGATATGGTCAATTGGTGCCATAAACTTTGTGTAAGAAGCGCTCACAAATTGACTCCGGCGTAGCCGGCCGTTCCGAGCCTCCGGTCATCGCTAACGCATCACTGACATTAGTCCTCTCGTCTCCTGTTGCGTACAACGACTTCGTCCATCGTTGTCCTTGGGATAGCGTGAACGCTGGTGTCGGTGCTGTAGTATGACTTCTCGACGGATTGGCTTGTTTCTTGGCGAGTGGTCCCTTTGCACGAGCTCCGACACGGCGGAGTCTTCTATATCGATCCGACTGACATCGGACATGCAACCTCTAGACTACTGGACTGGGAACGGGGACTGCTGGAACAGGCTAGGATCGCTTCTTCAGGGGGCTACCTAATTCTGTCAGCGCGAAACTTAGACGCTACGCTGGCTCCAGCTCTCATACGCCCACACTTCGAATGGCTCATGTGAGTTGTATCAAACCTATCTTTACAGCTCCGTGCGTGTTGTTGTTGTGCATATCACCGCCCCCATCACATGAAGCGGGATAGAACCGATTACTATTCCTTCGTCCCCCGGCTGTCTCTTCTTCGCGTCTGGCTGTACGCCACATGAAGGAGTTCATGTGCTTCAAGTGCATGGTTGAGGACTGCTGTCCTTCAGCTTCAGCGCCCGCCCTCAAACGAAGTTTCCGGTCTATCGGGGCGTCGTCTTCTTGACCACAATTCTACGTCTTCTGATGTACTCTGCCACAAAGAAGCGGCACTGATCATATGATGAGCAAACTCATTACAAGGGTGCCGTGCGGCCGTAACGGCTCAGTGCGGTCAGTTACACGCGTTGTTATAAGCGCCCCTGTGTCACGGTCGTGAGTTCGATACGGCAAAGCGACCACTGTTGCTCGGCACTTTCGGAACAGTCGGTATATGTGCTGTCGGGGAGTTCTGGCAGCCGCTTCCAGGAACGCTCTTACCCCTGAATTACTCTCACCCGTCCTGTCCTTCTGCCCCCGACAAGTCAGCCATGTCTCCCGGTGCATCTGCTACGCGTCAGTTATCGGGCACGACTTTCTGGCTCTCGTTCACCGCCGTTGTTGTCTGCAACTTCCTCAGCGCACTAGATATTACTGCTGTCTCTACCGCACTTCCTACCATTACCGATGAGCTCAAGGGGGGCGACAAATTCGTCTGGGTAGGCGCTGCATATGGGCTCGCTGCTGCAGCCATCCTCCCGTTCTCTGGTCGTCTGGCAGATACCTTCGGACGTCGTCCCTCCATGCTTGCCTGTGTCGCATTCTTCTTCGTTGGAAGCGCCCTGAGCGGGTCTGCAAAAAATATGAACTGGCTGATTGCTGCTCGAAGTAAGTCTGCATTGACCGTACGCTCACAATACCCACTCAAAAACTCATAGCCGTGCAGGGTATCGGAGGGGGAGGCATCATCAATCTCGCGTCCATCATCGTCTCCGACCTCATTCCTCTCGCTCAACGTGGAACGTACCAAGGATTTCTCATCCTTACATGGTGCTTTGCGGCGGCGATTGGTCCGATTATAGGAGGAGCATTTGCCGAGAAGGCGACGTGGCGTTGGTTGTTCTGTAGGTTTATGTATCGATTTTTGTGGCATAAACATCTCACTTTTTCATCTACTCAGACTTGAACCTGCCATTGGCGGGGATCGCATTCGTACTCGTCGCATGCTTCCTCCGGGTACGAACGCCACCGGGTAGCCTCCGTGAAAAGCTGGTTCGCATAGATTTGCTGTGAGTTTTTTGGATATCCCTCATCGCCCCTATATCGAAGCCTTCCGTGTACAGGGGAAACTTTATCATCATTGTTGGGACCACCCTCGCGCTGGTCGCATTGACCTGGGGAGGTATCCAATTTCCTTGGAACTCGGCGCATGTTCTTGCTCCCCTCATTGTTGGCTTCTCCTTCATCGCTCTTTTCTTCTTGTACGAGAGTCTGGTACCGAAGGAGCCGACCCTCCCCTTTGATGTTTTGGCGAATCGAACTAGCTTCAGCGGGTCAGTAATCATGCATTATCAACGTATAAAATCCCCCCCTGATTGGCATCTTAGATATTTCTCGACATTCTTGCACGGCATCGTCAGCATCACCACCATCTGTACGTACTAGATAGGCTATGACGCACGCTGCGCTGACCGCATACCTCAGACTACTTCCCTGTGTACTTCCAAGCGTGCATGAACGCATCGCCTATACGTTCGGGCGTCATGCTCTTCCCTACGGCCCTCGTGAACTCACCTTTCTCTATTGTCGCCGGCATCATCGTCAAGCGGTCTGGAAAATATAGGTTCCCCAACTACGCTGGTTGGATCATCATGTTGATTGGCTTTGGCCTGCAAACAATGTTGAAGGCTGACTCCTCGACCGGCCAGTGGGTCGGCTTCCAATTCCTTACTGCTGTTGGAGTCGGTCTCATAGTATGTCATGCTTTACACCCCAATTAGAGGATACCTGACAGTCCTTCACAGTGGGCGAGTACAATCTTTCCTATTCTTGCTCCGATCCCTGTGACGCGGGTCGCGTCGGCGCTCGCCTTCTACAACTTCTGCCGAACGTTTGCTCAGGTTAGTGATTGAACGGAACAGCGAGTGACACTTTCCCTTACTTCCAATCTATTCAGACTTGGGGAGTCACCATCTCAGCGAGCATTCTTCAGAATGAGCTGAAAAGGCGTCTCCCATCTCAATTCCTCGCTATGTTTCCTGACGGCGCAGAAATCGCATACGCTGCAATTCCCCTAATACGCACACTTCCAGACGACCTCCGGAACGAAGTGCGCGATGCGTTCGCGTCAAGCTTGGCAATCGTCTGGAAAGCCATGGTCGGGTTCTCCGCAGCAGGCTTCCTTACGGTATTCTTACTTCGCGAAGTCACGATGCACAGGACTACGGACGAGACCTATGGCCTACAGGAACAGGGGCCACTATCTGAGAAGCCCTCGGACTTGGAAGACTCGCCGAATACCAGGGGCTTCTCGGACGAGCTGACCACTGCGTAGGTAGTTCTCGCATGTAGTTCTGACCTGCCGCACGTGGTTCTGCGCTTTCATTCTCGCTACATATGTATCTTTACTATGACTGGAGTATCTCCGTTCAGCAACGTACGAAGGCAGCCGCCGCGTTCACCGTTGATGGTGTGCACGAGTCTTGGTCCCAGATCGCTCTGTTCATTATGCAATCTCTTCAATGAGTAGCACACAATTCATCGTATACCCTATACTAGAATTAGGCCCGCTCCTGTCTCGGAACGGCGTGCTCTAGATTGAACGCTTTCGTATGCCAAAATAGGGTGTAGTGGAATTGAAAGCCAACATTCATACAAGCAGATCCGTCCAATGCAGCGATGGCCAACATGGTACCATACAGGTACGAATTATGACGTTGTATGTTAAGGGGATTTAGAAACTACCTGCGCCGACGCCTAGACTCAACTTAGCGGGTGCGCTGTCAAGGTTTGCGGTCAAACGCCACTGTCGCGTGTGATAGATCTTCTAGAGAAAGAATATTACCGCCCCATTCCGGCGCGTTGGTGGGCCATCCGCCGCATGTATGCAAACCGAGAGTGTGGGACGGGCCACACCCTCGTGCAAACGCTTCCCACCATCACCATGTCAGCCCACAGGCTCGTCACTAAGAGGTGACCTATGCGCGCTGTTATCATCCTCAGGTGTCTATTTGAAAACTGCAGAACCCGGGCGAAACTTGTACACGAAATGAGTCAAATGCATCTAGACTCAGGGAATGGACGAACGCTATCAAACCATGACACGGAAACACGGAAGGCCTGTTGAAGCTGCGACGGAGTCGGCACTTCTCTTCCCGCTCTAAGTCTGCCCGTCTGAATACAGTTTTGACTGCGACGCATGAAGACCAAATTTGGCTCAGAAGGAACGTGTGCCAAGAACAAGTCCCGTGCGTAAGCTTAATCCCCTTGCACGATGTCAGTCTGTAACAGCCTGAGGCGCTGCTCCCATAAATAGAACGCATCTGTCCCTGCAGTGTAAAATGCGGTGTTATAGTGTCCCCGAACTATCGAACAACATCTTGAGGCACGTAAATTGCTGCCGGAAGCCACTGCTGTTGAACTTCTCTTCGGTGAAACGGTTGCGGATTACACCCGTGCACGATAACATGGGAAGCCCACTGTTGCCTACTAGTACCGCCCACTGTTACCCGCCGCCCCATCTTTTCGTTCCTAGGAGACTCCACAATAAACAGATAGATCTCCGCCGAGCCGAGCATGCACCGACTTCTGAGATCAAGAGACGGCTTCTTGAGGGGGTTTAGGTTAGTGAGTTCCGCATGCACCTACTGGCTTGCCCAAGAAATCCAGAGTCTAACAGAGTAGGTATGCTCTCAGGATAGTAACCGATGGAGTACCGCTTAGGTATCTAGTGGAGATGTATGGTCAGAATATCAACCGAGTGCAACAAAATGTAATTCTTGAGGGAACAGGTGGCGGTGATACTGAGAATTTCGAGAGGATAGATTTAGGTCAAGACCGAGCGCCCGGTTGATTGGGCGGTGCTTCCCATGCGTATCCACACATACACACGACAGCCTATAGCATCAGCTAAGGCCCCCCTCAGTCGTATCACGCTGGAAGGGGGCGATGTGCAAGTAGCGTCTGGGTCATCAAACTCTGGTCGCCTGCTCACTGGCTAGAGGTCTTATACGTGCCCCGCCCTCCTGACGCGCAGCCTGCTCTCTATGTTTATGACCCATGGCTACATCGAACTCTAGCGCCGTTTTTGTCGCAAACCCATTGGACAACATCCCACGTATCTCCGTGGACAATACCTTTGGAGCACTGCTGTTGGCGACTTGTATCGGCCTCACGTCTGTCCCTTCTCAACCACTTGACTCCGAGCGAAGAGCCGAATGTGACCGCTTCCTTCCCTCGCAGATTGTTCGGTCTGAATGTGCATCAAGCGTACCGGTACTTCCGTTTGTATCCTACTGATGCTCCGCTGTTCAAATGGGTGGTAAGTTCTTTACTTTCGCTTTCCATTGAACAAAAGCTCAAAAACGAATCCAAGGTCATATCAACGATGTAGTAGCATCCTTTCCTCCGTGCTCTCTACCGCCTGTTGACACCTCTTCTGGCTAGGACACTGGAAGTGGTTGACACCATTTTGGAGACCCACGCTAGGTATTTACTTTGAGCCACATATTACACGAAACGCACTGAAACTTTCCAGCTATTACTATTTAGTCACGAACTTCTTCAACCCAATAGCTCTGGAGAGGGGTGTGTGGTAAGCGAGAATTTGGTTGCTACTCCGAAGTCATCTGACTCGAGCGTGACTATAGGTCGCTTAAGGTACGTCGATACATGAATAAACTTCATTCGATGAGTACCTGGTTGACATGAGGATATAGCTTCTCGCTCTTAGTATGGTGAGCGATCTAACATTGACAGTAGTCATCAAGGTGCTGAGCATGCGAGTCATCATCAGGGTACCACGATGTTTGTCACGCAAATGTGAGCTGTCGCCCTATCTTATCCTTCCGATCATCTTGAGTATAATAGGTTCTTTGCTCGACGAGTCTACCTCAGTGCGTACATCCGTCATTAGTTACGTCAATGCGCTAATCTTCACCGCAGTTGGCTCCAACTACCGCATCATATCTATCATTGCAGTGAGCATGACTGCCTACTACATTCCCATTCCTATACTAAGCATAATCCCAGAGTATACTGTTGGTAGGGGAGCTGGGTGGGTTAAAAATCTCGACAATCCAAGTCCGTTGACATGAGAGATCTCATTGCGACTTTCAGCTTTTGCGGCAGGTATGTCATCCCGCCACAGTGGAACTCGGGCTGCAGCTGCAGCGTTCATCTACTCACCATCACGCATTTATCTACTTCCTAGCGTATACAATTGAGACGTGAGCCTTGTAGTTTGAGGTGTGCTCAACACTTCCTGACTCGGAGCACAGGTACATCCAAGTCACCTTCTTGAACTTCTACAACGTCTCACCGGTACGTTCTCGGGTGTTTCTTCGTGGTATACGTTGTGGTGTACTTGACATTGGCGAGATAATAGTGGGTATCTCCCGGAGTCTACGCTATGGCTGCGGCAGCAGATGGACTAGTAGCCACATCGCTTGTCCTGCTTGTTAGGCGCACTCGCAAGAACTTGAGGAGGTACGTGACATACCATAAAAGGCAAGAAGGAGATGCATATCATGCAGCAGGGTCGAACACCACATGGATGTGGTAGTCGTCTATGTAATGAATACGGGTGAGGCTTGAGTACTCGATTGGCCCTTGAACACATTACTCAACATTCCTACAGGGCTACTCACTAGGTAATGTCACGACGGTACATGCTGTCCGATTGGAATACTCAGCTTATTCCCTGTAGTATCCTGAGTGTTCTATCTCTCATTTTTGTGAGTTTCTGATTATGTCGGAGACCGTTTTCACTTCTCCGAATACCGCAATCTTCTATAGACCATTCTCTATACGCGGAACCTCATATACGCTGGCTTCAATATTGTGGCCACCAGATGTGAGCATGTTACGCGAGCATTGTAAATTATCGCTCACCTTCTTCCCAGTGTACTCTAACTCTCTGCTCGCTGTGTGAGATGCCCTCAGTTATAGGGAGCTCTGCTGTGCGCTGACAGTGTTCTAGCTTGAACTCTCGTAGATCTGAAAAGGATCATGGAGCGGAAGGGTTTGAGACTGGTTCCCTTGGTCTCACAGTGCTACGAAAACGACAAAATCAGGTCGTAGCCGACCAGTGGAACATCCCCCAGGTGCGTAGAAGACAAGGTCGAGATAGCGTCATAACTAATCAGGAATCAATCAGTTACCCGAGCTACCTAACGTCATAGATATCAAAGTCACAACCGAGATGATCGCCGACGGCGGGAATGAAGACAGGAGCGGGGATGGTACCAGCGTCCAGGACGACCAAGACATAAGTCCAAAGCAGTCTGGCCAACTGACATTATGAGATTGTTCTTAGCTACCCATCCTGATAATGATATGCTTAGATAGGTCTCTAGTGGTAAGCGAAGACGTGGTCGACTAGGCTGTATGTGTAGTACCGGGAAGGACCGAATTTCGAACGCCATCTGCCCAACTCGCGACCGACATTGCCTTATCTGCGAGATGCATATGGCTTGAGCGTGGTGTCTGACATCTCGTCCTCCTTTGCTTCAGCCATAACGTTTCTCGACCATAACCCATGGGAGCAATACCGGGGATGGTATTCTGAGCGCCATTCACACTATCCGGAGATCCCCAGACGCACTGGACGGTCCCGCTTCCTCTCGCTCTGACATGTCGCTCACTAACCATGAGTCCAAAGTGGGTAAGGCTAGTGGCCAGATCCTCTCCGGTAAACTCAGCGACGTGTCTGTTTTGTGCATTTGTAACCCCACCCAGTCAATCTACGGGTTGGGACGAATGCTTGAAGTACCCACGAAAAATTTTGTCTGCACCCGAAGCGTCAAACATCGCCACATTACCCTCCGAATTCTTCGGGTAGCAGGCTACCACATACCTCATCAGCACGCCTGTAGACTAGCATGATTTCTTCGCGCCTCGTCTGTGGTGCCTCCGATGCCAGGGTGGTGGGAGTATCTCCATCAGCGCTTCTCAAGATCATCTTATATTACAGGCACACGGGATTGCAACTGTCAAACTCTTCCGTGGAATATGAGTGGCGTTATCGGTGTCACCACGTAAGTCTAGGCCCCGTCGCGAAGGCACCCCTCAAGTAATCGATGAGGAGATAATGATGCCGCTCAAAGCTCCGGCACATTGAGGAAGCGTCCTTGGATCTTCCTAAGATACAGCTTTGAGGAACCTGTGATAACCCGCCGGGTGAGCAGAGCCGAAAGTACGTGAGAACCTAGAAAAATTAGCGCTGAATCAAGGGGGCTTAAGACGGCGGCATGTCAACTCTGTTCAACGGCCGCTCACCTGCAAGCTGTCTCGCTTCTTCTTCCTCCGCAGAACACTGGAATACCCGGGATGTGGGGCACGGGCAGCTCCCTGTGTTGCGCTGGGGCTATCACCGGAATAGTGAGTTCTCGGTTTTCCTTTCCTCCTTCAGCCATTGATGCTCGATACACTCATTTATACCTTCAATAGGCATCATGGATATGCTTCAACAAGCGCGCTATACGCGGAGACCACGCTGTAGGACTCTACCTGTCTTTTTGCGTGGCTTTCTACCTGGTAGCTAGAATAACTCCGCCATTGTCTGGCTTTCCACTCCAAGCGACGTTCTTCACTGCGTCGGCGTACTTCATTTCACTTGCTTGCACCACCATATTGTATCGTTTGTCTCCATGGCATCCTCTCGCCTCCTATCCGGGGCCGTTACTGTGGAGAATGAGTAGTATGCGATTGTCTTACGATACATTCTGCGGAAGACGATCCCGAACTCTGCATCAATTTCATGCCAAATATGGTCCTTTCGTCCGCATAGGTGAGTTATCAGAACGCGGCCGGGCTCGCGCTTCTTGACGGTTTTGTGTCCACAGGACCCAATATCCTCTCCATCAACTCTCCGTCTGGCGCATCTATTTATACTGCCATGGAGAAGAGCGATTCATATCGTTTCCCAAGTAATGACGGCGTGGTGGCGATGTTCTTTAAGCAAGACACCAAAGACCTCCATCGAGAACGGAAGCGCATCTGGAATGGCCTATTCTCACCAAGCGGGTATGTTATTCGGATGGCTGAACGTAAGATACTGCTGACTTTGTTTGGACATTTGACATAAGCCTTGCGCAGTTAGTTCCCTCGCTGGAGCAGCGGACGTGGGAGTTACTACAATGTCTCGAGCGTCGACAGTCCGGAAATGGTGGATGGGTTGACATCCCAGAGGCCTTCTATCATTGGTCCCATGATCTGACGGTAATTCAACAGCTTAGCTCCACTGAAACAGTTCGGAAATAAAGCTTGGATTTGCAGGGCGATATTGTATTCAGCGGGTGCAATGAATTGGTATGTCGGAACGGCATGTCATTTCTATCGAATCCTGAGACATTTGTCTGTAGGAGCTGATGAACAACGGTGACCCCCATGGTATCATAAACGCCGGGAAGATGGCGAATGCCGTGCATGAGAGGTGTGCGCTTTGATCACAGTGTCTGCTTGGCCTCTGATTACTCTCAAAGCTTCGGGCAGAGTCCATGGCTCCTCGAATTAGTTCGGTGCATCCCAATTGGACGAGAAGTGCACGGATTTGTTGGCCTTGCGGCGGAGATGACACGTAACAGGCTCAAAGCCGTGGACTTACCGCCTTTCCGAGACCTCATGTCTTATCTGGTTTGTTGTGTCACGTCTAGCATGCTCTTCGTATACATCTGACTCTGGTTAGATTGAGGCTGGTGTCCAAACCAAGGACCTCGAGAGGGATGCAATCGTTGCTATTTTGGGAGGTACTTATCTGGCTCACATGACGATTCGATTCACTAACACGTGCCTTAAGCGTCGGACAATACACCCGTCATGTTGGCATTGGCATGCTATTATCTGACTGCTGAGCCGCGGTGCTTCCGGAAGCTTCGCAAAGAACTGGAGCAAGTCTTTGCCGACCCCCTAGGCCCAATGCCCCTCAACACGTTGAGCAAACTTCCGGTGTTGAACGGGGTGATCGAGGAAGTCCTCAGATTGAACTCTCCTTACTTCATGCCTCGAGTCGTACCGCCGGGTGGAACTCATTTGGACGGACATTATATTCCTGAGAACACAATCGTCGCACTCGCCCCACATCTGCAGCATACAGATCCAGAGAACTTCTTTCCCGAACCATTGGTACGTTCTGGGAGCTCATGTGCGCATATATTTTCCAGCTAAGCTCACATCACTCCTTGAATGATCGCAGAGTTTTCGTCCAGAGAGATGGATGCCGCAAGGCTTGGGTCCCTACACCCGGACCAACAAGTCTGTGCTCGCGTCTTTCTCTTTCGGTACGTATACCCTAGTAGCCTCTACCTCCGCGTCTTATGCATGCTGCAGGTCCCCACGCTTGCATTGGAAAGACGCTCGCATACCACGAGATGAGATACGTTCTATCTCGCATGGCCTTAATCTACGACATGGAATTCGCGCCCGGATTCGATTGCCGGGCATTTCGGAGCGGCATCGTCAATATGCGAACTACATACATGAAAACGCCCCTTCGCATGAAACTCATCCGAAGACCTGGTATTGAATTCGAAGCCCTACTCGAAAAGCTCTCTTAGATTTGCAGGACGTCATTGGCGAGGCTGCCCATTCAACTCGTCAGTTAGTCGTCGAAATGCTTCCTTACCCTGTAGATTCGGGTGACTACCCAGCTTGAAGCTGCGGTTTTTGTGATCGCCAGCATCTTACTCAACTTTATTGTATGATAGCCATTCACCTTACTGGGAGTGCCCTTTATGGTTGTCCTTGGTATTCCCCTACTCATAAACTACCGTAGCCAGAATTATCTGTGGACAGCACGTCATCTGAGCGAATGATGGAGTCCGGAATCGGGCAAATCAAGGAACACACGGGCAGTGCAAGGGGCGTCATCTGAAAGATAACGTGCGTCACAGAAGGACAAGACTCTGACGTTATCATGTCCGTTAGACTGGGAACCCAATAGACAACAGCCTTGAATGACAGTCATTGGATGATATAAAAAACTTCTTCGCACAGCCCTTGACGGCCCATCCTTTCGACGGTATAAGCACCCCTCAGCGACAGCGTGCCCCTTTCTGCAGCGCTGATGATGCTATGTGAGTAATAGTATCACACCCGCAATATTTTCTCCAAAACACCATTACCCTTTTTTTGCACATTCGAATCAGACGGGAGTAGGAGAAATACGGACGGTGGGAAAGAAGTGGAGCGTGGGTGTATGTACATCAGTTCCGAGTATAAGATTCCCTCGCCCCTGGCCGTTCGTTCCACCCCCAGACTCCTCTCTCTCCGACTTCAGAGAAGAAGAAATCACTTGGGCCGCTGTTCCCTTCGTGTATGTGAGCATAATAAACGTCCCAATCAGGATGGTGCCATCCTGATAGGGGCGGTTATTCAGCTCACGTGAATCTCAGAGGCATGAGATGAGGATGATTCGGTCCAAGGTCTATATCTTATGAACCATGGTGATACCCTACTTCTGTAAGCCACGGCCAATCTGCTAAGACGGTGGCTCTAAGATTAGTCTTGACTCATGCAAAATGCTGAAAGTAAGGTGTAAATATTGTCGACAGAAGTGCGCGTGATCCGGAGAAGGGGGTTCTGGCAAGGACGATCCAGGAGTGTCACGAGTCTCGGGGGCGTACCTATGTAGAATGATGCCGGAAGGGGGTAGTCTTCAGCCGTAAAGTCAAACCGTACGTACTCAAAGCGTACAGTGGATGATGGAGGTGGGTATTGGCTGACATGTCCGGGAATGCATGCAGTCGTAAGGGGGGAGGATGGGAGATCGCGCATTGAATCAAAAAACAGAGCTGGCTGCATACTGTAGTGCTGGACTTCATCAAGACGCCTTTTCGCTGAAGGTTCAGTTCCCACAGTAGGCGCGATGAGGGGGCAGCAGAAACGGCAGCAGGAGCACAGGGAAGTGCGCAGCTGGAGATCAGGGCTAAAACATATGAAGTGTCCAGATTACACCTTCTACTACGATCACATTGGACTTCGATTACTATGCATTCGCAACAATCTCCACAGAACTGCGGCCTCCTACCAGAGATCAGAACACGACGGACTCTAGTATTGCGAGCGTTGAATTTGCAACTCCGCGCTATATCAGCGGTATTGAACCACTCACTGGAGAGCTATAAGGTCATCATCCATGGTCCTTTACCATAGAAGTGAACTCACCCCCATCTTGAGCTCAGACCATTACCTTTATCTCGCTGAGGTCTTGATCTTCCCGGTCCTGAACTGTTGTTGTTGGACGCACGAGACACTGGCAGGAAAGGCAACGGTCACTGCATAGACACTTCGAACTGCCGCCCATCTAGATGAGTCTCAATCTGCCGCCTTCATTGGAGTGATACACCATACTGATCTAGAAGAGTCCATCGTGGTGAAGATTGCCAGGTGACGCAGTAGCAATAGCGTGAACAGGAAGTGAGCAGAAACTTCAGGGATGAGAGGATGCGCCATGGCTCTGCCTGGTGTTCGATGAGGACATAAAAATGATTCTCTGTTTATGACCACACGAGTAGTTTAAAGGCTGCCAGAGAGCAGAGGGACCACTCGTCATACTCATCTTGCCATGAACATGATGCAGCTTGGGTCTGGCACTGAGAACCGTTCGGCTCTCATTCCTCCTGAAGTTCCTTCCTTGGACAACACATTCGGAGCCCTTCTCATTGGGACCATATGCACCTCAGTGTGAGTAATTACTGTTCCTTGATCGCGTCATTTCAGGAGCTAATGGGAAACATTGGCAGATTGTGGGGTTTATCGGCCCACCAACCCTATCGCTATTTCAAAACATATATCTTGGACCCTGTATTCCCGAAAGCCATGGAAAGTGGTCAGGAACAATCCCAAACCAATACGCTGACGAGCATACAGGTCTCGGTGTTTTGTGTCTTGGATGTAATCCACGAAATGATGGCCATGCATTTCTGGTGCGTCTTCATCCACTCAAAGTGACACGAGCATTCACCTACTACCAAGTTATTTCTACCTAGTCTCAAACTACTTCGATCCGATACGTCTCCTAAGCGGCATCTGGTTTGTATCCAATGTCCTCACATAATCTGCAAGCTAGAGCTGATATCTACCTGTCTTTGCGAGTGAGACGACATCGTTGTGAATTATGACAGAAGTACTAACACCTCGAGGCAGTTCATTGTCACCGTCACAGTAGGTTTATAGGATCGTTGGCGGACTACTCTGGCTGATTTTAAATCAGGGATTGATCGCAATGATCGCCCATCTGTACGCTCCTTTCTCCCGAATTCGATCTCCAAATATTTTCATCCGAATATTGACACCCCCTCCCTGGTCTAGATTCTTCACACGTCGTGTTTTTATCTGTACGACATTCCTTGCGGTACCACACATTGTACTCACAAGTGTCAGTATCCGGTCGCCCGAAACTGTTTCCTTTTTTTGCCGTAGGTCCAGATCAGTTACAGCTTAACGTTTAACCCTCACGCGGTCTGAAAGCAATATAGATCATCCTTGTGGTTGCCGAACTAGGCGAGTGCTACATCTCTGGGATACCATCGTTTCTGAGAACCTGTGGCTGCCTGGTAGCTTTCTGTATCAGTGAGTCATTGTAATGCTGGTCAATCGGTACGCTATACAGCTGACGACACACTTCTAGCTGCCACCATTGTAACGTGAGTCGACTCAGCACCATGTGAAATGCAGTGCATTCACATGGTCTAGCTTTGTCGACATCACCTTCGCGCGATGCCGACAGCACAGTTTTGTAAGTTCTTTTCAGCTACACCATTCAGCGTAAGATCGTGACAAGGCGATGCAGTGGATCATATACGCTGCGCTAGGATTGAGGGTCGTCACTGACCTCGTGCTTACCGGATCGCTCATATTCTTATTGCAAAGGAGTCGCACGAGATTCACGACGTATGTAAGCGTCTCAGGAGTTTCTTTGTACTAAAATATCCTTTCAGTACGGAACACATGATCGACATCTTGATCTTGTATGCTATCAATACGGGTCAGTTGGGTTCGAAACTATAGTTGGTTTTACACACTGACTTGCTTTATAGGATTAATCACTAGGTAAGGCCCCTTGGATCATTACTCAAGTCATGTATATGTACAACCATATTGCAGTCTCCTTAGCCTTGCAGCGGCAGTTGCGGTGGGTGACACTTCGGGGTGAGGTCATGATGAACAGGATCTAAGTCTCTTTGGTATACAGGCCGCGGTACTTCCGGATACACTCATCTATATCGCCATATATATCGTCTCGTCGAAGAGTATGTATTCGGGCTTGGAAGCCTATGGGTCAATTGATTGACTAGTACCTCCAGTGTACTCGACCTCTGTACTCGCCACGTCAGTGGAAGCCCATATAAGGCGTTGCTATACGCAGCACTGGCATTCAGTAGATTGAATTCCAGAAAGCGTCTCAGTCAACTTAGAGTGGGGAGGCGAACAAATCCTAGTAGTTGGTTGGACATGCATTCCCTAGACGTTCGCGTTCCCATCCCCAGTCATAGACACCAGCCTGAGGAGACACAGGTACGCATTACAGGGCTTAGTCCAGCTGGAGACTAGCATAACATTTCACACAGGACGCTATCGAGCTACAGATCAAGTCCACAGGCAGTGTGATTGGGAGTTCCAGCACGGTTGGAATCCGATGAATCGCCCTCTTGCTCCAGCCCCTCCCCTCCATGACAGTGCTTTTTGATGCTAACGACATAACCAATCGGTCAGCCAATGTAAACAAGCTATGCTCTGAAACATGAAACGATAAAAGCATAACAGTCCTCGACATATAGTATGTGCGAGGATCTGGCGGGCTGGCCCTAATGCGACACTCGTCGCTAGGCGATTGTTACAGGAATCATCGCGGGTATAGAAGGCCAGGTAGAGCAGTTCATAACATCAGCACTATCCACATCGCGTAAGAGGATGCTGACGTTTAAGAACCAGATCACCTTGGATCAAAACACGGCAGTGCCTTCAGACATATCATTATCCAAGGTTCGGGACTTGCTCGAATCGCTTACTTCTGGTCATCCGTCACAAAGGCATATTTAAGAAACACCGTCGTCCATTCGACTCTTGGGGCCGACAACGTGGTTGTCGATGACGTGCAGAGCAAGGCCCGGCGGCCCGATAGCAGCCCGGGGATCCAAGCTTGCACTGAGCGGCTCAAAGTCGTAGCTCCCACGAAGTCTAGCCTGAGTACAACCTGAAATTGACGAGGTATAGCGGTAACAGCGGTGGCCGGTGATGATGACTGATTTCTTCGGCTCAAGGTTACGATGATAGAATCATGATCATAGTGGTAGGGATGTGACAAGAGGGTCGGGCATGTTGCTAAAACGAACATACAACGAAGGACCAAGAGCAGATGCAGAGTGCGCGCAGAACCTATTGATACGTAGTAGGTCAGCTACACGTCACGTCAGTTGGTGCTGATATTCCGGTCATAGCAGGGGAACTCACCCGTTCGGCAACCCAGTCATCGATGTGGTCGGCATAAAGCTGGTGGAGTTGGAACGCACCCCAGGAAGACAAGGTGAAATGGCGTCAAGTTCGTACGGACGGACCATGCTCACCAACGAGGGCCAAGAGCAAGGGACCAAATAGCACCATCGCCAGTAGCATCATACTCCAGACCTAATGCTTCGATCCGTTCGGGCCCGTAACCGTCTTCGGTAGGAACAACGTGATGTGCTTGAACAAACGCTCGATGTCACCGAGCCACTCTTCTGCGACTGGCACCGTCGGAGCAGGTAGTGGCGACACGGCTCCCTTGGCTTTCTTCTTACCCAGCGACTCCAGGAACAGGAACAGCGCAAGCATCAAGTTGGTGAACCACGCGAGCGCAGCAACATAGAACACCGGGGTCACAGTCGCCGCGCCGTTGCGTACGCCGACCGCCGGCGAGAAGATCGGGATGAACGGACAACGGATCAAGAGTGCACCAACCGCGGAGGCCATCGCAAAGTCAAAGTAGAACACGCCCGAGGTGCAGCCCGAGCCGCACGCCGACATGGCGGCTTGCAGGGTGGCCCATCCTCCGCACAAGCCCTCCATGATCGGGGAAATGATAAAGAAGACGCTATGTGGCGTCGAAACGAGAATGAACATCAAAGTCCCTACGAACATATCCGTCAGCATTTGCAGGAGTGTTTCCAGACGGGAAGTACGTACGTCATGCAGGAACCGAACGTAGCAGCTGCTAGAACCATCAAACGTCCGTGCCTCTCGCCACAGCCGATCCACTCAATAGTGGTGGGAGCGGACAGAAGCTCCATAGTGGTCGTCACGATGATCTCAAGACGCGCAGCTCCAGCTTGGACAATTACGACGCTCGAAGGCGGTCGACGAGGGTACGTGAGGCTCCTGGGGGCTTCGGAGACACATGTGCGCACAGCGGGATACGCTACTCGCCGTCGGCCTACTAACCTCATCTTTGCGGGTGACCGGGGCGATGTGTTAGTTGTTGTAGACGAGGCATGATCGCCTGGGCCGGGAACTGTCTTCTTAGAGTGCGACTTCGACGCCGTCAATTGACCACTTGTTGTGCCTGCGGGGGCGGGATAGGAACCAGATGTAGGTCGTACAGAGCCGCGTCCACGCGAGGCTGAAGTGTTATATGAAGTATTTAGAAGAGTCTACGGCGTCGACCGCCTAGTATCACGAGGAGCTCGCCATGGATAAAAAAGGGGAAGGGAGGGAGGAAGGGGACCATACGGCGTAGTCCGTCTCGACGGCCAGCCGTGGCGCGATATCTCCTAATGCAGACCTCGGCCCCCGATCCGCCCTGTACCCACACACCTTCCTCAAGATGTTCGGTCGTCGGTCATTGGCTTGCAAATCCGCGCCGCAGCGGCCTGCCTGCTCAGGATGATGCCCCTAAACGGGATGAGGAAGAAAAGCTTGACGGTTGCAAGGCAATTTGGCTCATGTTTACTTGGGCGAGAGGACGAGCGGCGATCGGTAACGAGTCCATTCGACACGAGTCCCGACGCAGAACGGGGCGGCCAGAAGGTGTGTTGACTCGTGTCGGGATGAAAGGGGAGGGCGGAGGATAAGTCAACCCTGAGAGCAAGGAAAACACATGCCAAGTCAATGACGACAGAGAATCCCGCCAGCAGAGGCAAGTGTTGGGGAGAGGAATATGATGGGAGGAGGAAGGTGTAATGGGATGGGTACTCACCGACGAAGAGCGTCGACAGGTTACGTGGATCAAGGAGGACGTCCGGTGGAGACAAGGGAGCAGAACTGGGCATACCTTAGAAGGCGCGTGAAACAGAACGCGTCCCGACGGATGGTTCAACGAGTACGCATGAACATACAGCGAAGTGCGCTAAGACACATGGACTGAATCTGTGGAACAGACGTGAGCATGGATTCACTTCGACAAGAACTCGGCAAACCTTCTCCGGAGAGGCGGGCGGAAATGGGTTTACAAGCCGCGGAATGCAGAGTTGAGGTAGGCGTGAGCTGCGGCGCGGGATGAAATTTCAGCTTACCGTCATGGGCAAAGGTGGCCGTCGACGGCGTCCAGTAAAGCCCATGGTGGTGCACAAGGGCATACCAGTTGCCAGCAAAGGCCGGAAGTAAGAGCGAAGGTGCCATAGAACTAGAACCAGCGCAGCAAAGGAGAGCAAAAGGAGTATCAGAAGAATAGGAAAGATGCATGAATAGATCTATAACTCTCAGAGTCGGCAGGAAGGTCGTGTGACATAGCGAACAGCCTGCGCGACTGAAGAAGATGAACGTGCGGGGAGGGGCAGTCACAGCCGCGCGTTCATGCGATGAATAAAAGGGAAGTGGCAAGGAGAATAGACAGAAACCAAGAGAGAAGAAGAGTAGAAACGTACCGAAGGACTCACAAGAATCAGAGGATGAGCCGATCACATCGGCTGTCGTGAATGGAGGGCAAATGAAGCCAATCAATTGAGAAAAAGGGCTGAAGACGGTGCTGCAACCGTAGAAGGGCAGTAGCACAGCGAGGAGACACGCCGCGCCGGACCAAGAAGTGGAAGGGGAGTGGACAAAGACCAGACCGACGACTGGCGACGAGTGCCTACTGTAGTTGAACAGAATCACGTGATTGACGTGCGCGGGTAAGGTCGGGTTGGCCGTTGACCTTGCCACGTGCCTTCCATTGGTGGTCCTCTTGCGGCGGCCGTAGACGGCTACATCTCGCCACTTGCTAAGGCTCTGCTCTTCTGATGCCTATCGCCGGCTTTCCGCATAGAATGAGAGCAGCCGACATTGGAGCTCATCAAGCGATGCTAACACTTCAAAAGCACCGTGATCGTGCATCTCGAGTGTGTCGAATGCGTGCTGTGTATGGCTATTACGACGCTGACTGCTGGCATTTCACCAGTATTCGAGTCAGCGTCCTGCCTCGCGCGGAACTCTATTCGCGCGCATCCGCTTGAAGCCCCTTAGAATGTCCAGGCGTCTCCGAAACATCTGCGGGAACTCGAACATCACGAACATGCACCATGGAGCGGAGACTCCCGCAGGGGTGGACCACGTCCAGCGGTGGTCCCGAGAAGAGCTTCTGGTCCCGGTCACTCTCGCCGGTTCCGCATGAGGTACCAAGCCTGGTCTGGTCCAGAATAGGAAGTTGAAGACAGCTGCCGCACAGACCCTTCCTTCTGGTGAACATGCGATGAACAAACCTCAGCGTGAAGCGGTTGAAGGTGTGTACGACGATTCGCGCCACAGTCTTCCTTCGTCTCATATCATTCGCAGCCGTGGAAGCGCTTGGGAACCCGGACTGGTTGAATTGAGAGCGCTATTTTGGGGCGCCGAAGAGAGCTGAGACGTATGTCGATCTCATTTTCTTGCTCTTGTTCTTATCTTTGCTCACGTCTGTCGTAGCTTCCTTACTTCACCTGCAAACAACTTCCCGGAGTTCGAAAAACTCTACAACAAGGACTCTGTCGGTCACGCTGGTAAGCTGACTTTACGTTATCGCTGATACTGCAAACTAACATGTTGCAGGACCTGTCAGAATCTCGTCTGTAGGACCGTCTCCGGTGCTGAACTATCCTTCCTGACGGTGTGCTGACGTCGTACAATTCCGTGCTGTGACGACGGGGCTGGATGCTTCTCTGTGGAAGCACATGACGTTGACACGATCAATAATAGGGTGAGTACAGCTCCTGTGCTACCGTTGGTTGGCACATCTTACAATTGGTGTCTATCTTCCTAGCTCGTTGGCTCGGCACGTAACATGCATACAAGGGACAGTCGAAGCCACGTGTTGAACGGAAATACAGCTTGCCGGGCTCTTCAAATCTGCTGCGAACATCGATCCCAGGAAAGGCACTCGTAGCACTGCGCCGACACTGTCTATCTTCCTAGCTCTTGTCCGTCCGAACTTGACGGTGATCACCGCCGCATACGTCATCGCTACCGGCGTTGAGTCCGAACATGGCGGAGACGTGCACGTTGTCCATGCTGCCAAGGAAGTGATCCTGTGCGCGAGGTAAGGGGATCACGTTACGCTCGAAGCCCTATCATGTCTCATCGCGATCCTGTGCAGCACGGTCAAGTCCCCACATATCCTTGAGCTGAGCGGTATCGGAAATCGCAATGTATTGGAACCTCTCGGCATCCCGTTGCAGGTCGACCTTCCTTCTGTTGGTGAGAACCTGCAAGATCACCTGATCTTCACCAGCTGCGTCTTCCGTACGTACAACAATCCTCGTTTCATATGAATCCTGAGATACGACAACTCCGCAGAGATGAAGGAGGAGCACGGCTTCGTTACAAGCGAGACCATTACGTTGCCAGAAGTACAGGCAGAGCTCCAGAGCATCTAGTACGTACGCACCACAAGCAAGCCCCTGCGACGTGCGCTGACCTCGGGGCGTAGCGGAGAAGCAGCTGGTCCCCTCTCTTGCTTGCACTGGAATTACCTTCCTCTCGCTGCACATGTTCTCCGATTGGGCGGACGAGCTGATCGAGAAGGTTGAGAAGAGGATCGAACAGAACGTGGACAAGCTCTCGCCGGGTTTGAAGGAGCAGTACGAGTTGCAGCTGAAGTTGCTCAAGGACAAGAACGTGCCCGACCTCGAGATTGTCGTCTTCCCCGTCAACGTGCATCCTGCAGGTGAGTCTTCCACACCATGGGGCCGGATACCCAGTTGTGCTCAGCGCGTGTCAGGTCCTCTGAAACCGCACATCGGCCTCCTTCCCTCGATCGGTCACCCATTCTCTCGGGGAACCATTGTTCGTCGCGTTTTCTTCTTCATGTCATGCATGCGGAACTGACGCTGCCCGCTTCAGCACGCCAGCTCGAGTGACCCCAAGGTCCAGCCAACGATCGAGCCGAACTACCTCACGGAAGAGATTGACATAAACATCTAGTTGAATCTGCCAAGTTTATTCGGATAGTTATGCAGGATGGGCCTTGGAAAGATGTCAGTGAAGCGGAGCTGATTCCTGGCGCCAGTGTTACCGCGGACGAGCAACTGCGCGGTACGGAGAAAGCTTCTTGAGCTACTAGGTCTATCACTGCACGAGTACGCTGCAGCAGACTTCGTCGAAATGGACGTCGCTACTACTTGGCGTATGAATCTACTGTTCCCGTTTGCAGGAAACCTTGTTGACACGGTTGCAATTGTAGATTCGTCGGGCACGTGCTCGCTCGCGCCGAAGGAGAAGGGTGGTGTGGTCGACATCCATCTGAAGGCATATGATCCGTAGTCCTTACACTCAGCTATATCCTGACATCTCAAGCAGGTGTACGGCATGAAGAACATTCGCGTCGCTGACCTGTCTATTCTCCCTCTCCTTACTGTCTTCATACGCAAGGCACGGTTTGTCACATCTGGCAGGGAAGCGTCATTCTTATGGAGTCTGCTTCCCATATCCACCACCTATGGCATCGCAGACAAGGTACGTGACTGATAACATACACAGGTTCTGTCCTAACGAGTCGTGTAGCTGCCGACATCATCAAAGCGGACCATGGTATCTGATTGTTTCGTCAAGCATATAGTCACGGCTAATGGATCGCGCTCAGCTGCGCATGCCGCATGTTTCGTAAGCCAACCAGGGAGTTCCACTGTGCATGAGTTATTGCATGTGGTGGAAAAACGAGCACTGCTGCGCGTATGTATCATGTCCTCTTCATGTTTCCAAGAAGTGGCTAATCTGGGAAGTAGCACAAAGGCACTGCACGAACATGGCTGTGATGCAATCATGAACCGCCGATTGTGCCGTTTTGCTCATGTGAGGGCGACAGCGGCTCTCGTTGTGCTGATATGCGCTCGTACAACAGAGGACAGGGTTCATAGTCTTTGGTACTACTATGTTTACTACCCTGGTTGCGGATTAGGGACGCACCTGTCTTTCCAGGCTGGATCGGCCAGTCTCCCCATCCATTGAGGGAGAGGGATGTGGAGCCACAGTCAAGACTCATTGAATAGCCTTCCACGCGATCGCGGCGTACTCGGAAAAGTCTGTGGAGACCTATCTCTGCACGAGGTCGGCACTCCGATCTCCCGACATGTTGTGTGTGCGCAGGTATATGTTGTGGGACCCTGGTTCTCATAGCCGCCCACAAGGCTACCTCGCATCGTGTTCTCGCTTGGTGCTGAGCGCGTCCGAAATCGCGCTGGGTTTTATTGTGGTGGAATTGATCTTGGAGAAGTAAAAGCAATTCATACTTGTTCTTCGATTGTCGAGCCTCGCAAGGAGAAGGTATGTCTTATGGCCGCGATTAGACGATGTAGAGGCAAGGGATGTGAGCGCTGACGCGGGCTCCCTGAGAAGGCGAGTCAGCGCTGATGGAAGAACCTGCCTTCAATACTTCTTCTGTGCAGCGCCTGGCGAGACCGGTCTTGAGGTATCTCAGGCTACTCGCCGATGTGCTGCTGGGCTCGGCAAACTGGGGGCAGTGTTCACCAGAAGCTTGCTCCATATCGCGCCCAGCGCGTGAAGTGCGTGAAGTGGGTATCTTCGAAGTACTGGCGGTGTCAGATTTGGTGCGATTCTTCCTGAGTACGCCGTCATGGGTGTCGAGTGATCAGCCTTTCGGCTTTCGGCTAAGCTGAGTGCGCCCTCCTCTCTAATTTGCGATCCTCGCGAAGAAGCATATGACTTCCAGTGTAGGTGCCCCATCTTCGCTTCTCCTTCTACATGAAAACTGGTACTATATGAACACAGCACAAAACGCTTCAAAGAGCCTTATTACACAACTTCCAGTGCATTCAAAAGCAGAGTCACAGAGCCCGCCATGAACCACACTTCCACTGTCGAAGCATCAGCGGAGGCTTCCCTAATCCTCTCCAAAATCAACCGCGGGGGCACTATCGGCGTCGTCAATATTGGCGTCGCTATGTCTGCCATGTAAGCCACACAAGCCTAACTCATCGCATACCCACTAACCGATGCAAACACAGGGTGTATGGAGTCACATGCATTCAGACGTTTCAGTACTACCGCTCAGCTAAATCGAAGGAGGACTCGTTGTTCATCAAGGCACTAGTATGTGGGGTGGATGTTTCCTATTCCTGACCAATACTAACATTATCATCCTAGGTACCGTCTCTATGGTAGGCACCCGTCATCAACAGGCAACGATTGAGGTTGAAGTATCTCTCCAGGTTCCTAGACTCGGTCCATCAGGCACTCGTTATGCATGTTTCGTACTTCTATCTCATCACCAACTATGCAAACCCTGCCGCGCTGCTTCAAGCTGTATGGTATGTTAGAGCCCAGATTCTCTACCAGTTGATTCATTCCTTTCTCCGCAGGTCCATTCCGGTACGTACCAGTCGCCATGTACATGATTCATGATGTGTATGACGATTCATCATTTGCTAGAGCACAATCATTGTGACGGTACGAGGCAGGGTGCCATGCTTGATGTATCTTCGTCCTAATCCTGCTTCCTACTTCCAGGGCGTGATTGCCTTTTTGGCCGACGGGTTATGTCCATTCTTCATCACTGTGTGCCGTCTAGATGCTCACTTCTTAGTAGCTTCTTCCTCCTCAGGATTTGGCGGCGTATGTATCATGTTATCTCGTGGAAGTGTGATAGGCTGACAACCGCCAGTCAAGCGCAACATGGTCATCACCGCGAATTGCGTGAGTCGTTCTGAGTCTGAGTGCGTTTGTTTTCTGAACTTGCAACACAGATACTTGCCACAGTGGCCCATTTAGGTGAGCTTCATCATGGACTTCGCATCTACTAGTAACATGCCTGATGAGTTTTCAGCCACCAACCTGCGTAAGCGTTTGCCTCTGTTGATATCCTGATGATTTGGTATTCAACCCTCGAGACGTAGCCTACCCAATTCGGTTGTGAGTTCTCAAATCCTGAAGCCTGCAAAGAGCACCTATCTGTTATCCCCAGCTTAGAGTTCCGCTCACTTGTGGAGGCCGAGGCACAGCTCAAAGTATGTTCCTTCCCCCCTCTCTGATAGTTCGCTTCGACAAACACCGTAACCTCATAGGCGACGGGGACCGCGAGCTTAGCGGTGGGAGCTGCCGCCAATATGGTCATATCCGGAGCAATGGTATGGATATTGAGTCAAGAAAAGGCGACGACTCGTCGGTATGCACTCGCGATGGTAGTTCTCTAATTTACAGGCTATCAACACATCAACAGCTCCGCAAGCGTGCTTGAGAAGCTGATAATACTCACTGTTGCCAGTGGACCGCTGACTTGGTGGGCATCGTACCTCTTTCTCGTCCCCCGAAGCCGCTGTACTCATGTGCGTCACTCTTAGCATATTTGAGATTGCTGCTCTTGTCTCCGTAAGCACCCCATCTCTATAGCATGTGAGGTTGATGAGCTCTGACTTTTGACTAGTACCTGGCAGCTCAATCTCTGCTCTACAACCTGTTCTTTGAGATCATACTTGGAAAGCGTGAGTTCACCACCCTATGGCTTGCACCGCCACTCTAGTTAATCGTCTGCCCACCAGTGTACGTCAATGCAGTCTTGACGGCGTAAGTAAGGACTACGATGGCAGAAGTCTCCGACTGATATAACATCCATAGGCTTAACTCTCGGGCCTACGTCGGCAAAAAGTGGGATGGTGGCGTTGATATCAGCTCTATCTCGCTCCCCACATTTCAACTCAATGGCACCAGCTTTTCCAATAACCGGACTACAGATTCCGCAGCTGTAGGTGCCTATCATACACGAAGTTCCCTTGATTGCTCATATCACTTCAAAATAGATTACCATTGACGAGACAAACAAAGAGGGTGACAAGGCCAGTGCCACTGTCTGAACTCGACGTGAGGGCAAGTATGTTATCTCTCGCACGAGGGATATGTGTACTGACACATGTATATCTAGTGAACTATTCAATACTGATGATATATCAAGGAGATCGTACATCCATGCCGCGGAGCAGATGTTTTCATGTTTCCTATGAGAACGTAGGCGTCGGCTCTGAGCAATCTACATAGGCGTTCAGCTGTATTATGCCCACTGCTTGACATGTACTCAACATAGGCCGCACAAGTGTTTCTTGACTTTCTCTACGATGGCTTTACCAAAACAGATCTGGCTCGAATGATGTGGAATACCTGACTCCCGAGGGCGTTCCGGTATATTTGACGAATGATTGATCTCAATGTACATGGAGGAAGACGTCCCCATACTGCGGGAGTACAAGTCAAGACCGTAGTATCGTCTTAGACGTTGTGATATGGTCAAAGTGATTCCAAGAATATATCAGTCAGCTAAGCGACCCCTCAAGGGCCCCGGATGACATCAAATACTGTAATACAGGTCAATAGTATCACCGCTTTGAAAAACAGAATTTTTCAAGACGATGATACTACCTACCCACACTCTCCACTAGTCGTGGAGGAGAAATGACCTACACTGTGAATAATGCTACGTATGGAGTATATACCATCGGGGAACGATCAGAAGGCCGAAGCTACGATGGCCTCAATCATGAATACGCAAACGAGGTAGTCGACCACACATGGGATATGCTGGTCTCATCCATTACAAACTGGATTGAGATGCGGCATGGATCAGACAGATTGTACAAACAGTATTCAGACAATACTTACTATCGAAAATCATGCTTAAGCCTCATACTTGAAGGCGTTCAAAGTCTTGCACGTTCTCCACAGAGGATTCATGTATCAAGGTAATTTCTGTGCAGTATCATTGACAGAGTCAGCAGAGCGGTCGACTTAGGCCTGATACTCTGTTAGCGCACTGATGGACATTCGAATGGTGGAGCGCACATTACCTTCGCGTCATGAGGTTTCTATTCCTCGGATATTGCGCAGTCCCGCTATCGACTAGCTGGTGATCCAGTCATACCGAAAGACGGTGCGTCCTTGACCATATCACCGCCCTAGGTTCCCAGAGACGGAGAAGCATTGGGGCCTAGAGCATCGTGAGTGACTTCATCCATCTAGTGATCATTGGGATTACTCACCCCGTCATGAAGGTATCGACATACACTAAGCAAGCGACAGTGTGGGCTATTGATATGCAAAGAGTCACCTACGTGGCCTAGTCTTCGTTGCAGGAGCTCCACAAGCCGTGTTGATTAGCTCGTCCAGTTGAATGAGAGCCTAGGTCCGAGTCAGTAGTCTATATTTCGTCGTAAAGGAAACGATCTATAAAAACACAGGAGACATCAGATTGAATATCATACAGATCAAAGACCAGGACCGCTCTCACAGAACATAGAGCGTATGTCAAGGGTGGGGGGTCGGACGATCCGAAGAAACCGAGGTGAAGGTAGACGGCACTCCTGCAGCTGGGTCCCTCGAGGCTCCTGCAAGTCCCCGCAGCTTTGAGGCGCCTATCGCGTGCACGCTCGCGCAAACCTGCGGGATGCTGAGTCCTGGGCGAGCCGGACCGGAGTCGAGCTGTCACCCGCAGACGCCATCACTCCGTGCGAGAGCGGAGGATTACGAGTACAACCACCCACGCCTGTCGCTGCCACCCACAATTCTATGGGCGGATGGGGCGCGACTCCGGTCTTGTTTTCACCTGATGACCGAGCACATCTGGCAGCTCGCCTTACGTCTCCCCCTATGTCAAGTTGAAGTACAAGGTGTTGTGGATGTACGATTTCCTTGCACGCTCAAATAAATCACAGAACAGTAAGATAAGCAAACAGTCGAAGTCGAAGTTGGGTACCCAATCGTGATAACACAGAAAATATCCTGTGCAACTGACCCCACCACTGTGGGCTCGTGCTGGGCACCTAAAAGGCAATACGTGACCGGAATAGATAGTATGGAAGACTCACCAACGTCATCTCATATTCGCATGTCATCTCTGATGGCCTGTTCCGAAGCATATGACCATGAAGACTTCCGCCGAAGATTACCTGGCGCATGCATACAGTCTGAGGCCCATTCATCACATCCCCGGATGGGTACACACCTGAGGTTTTGATAGCGACAGTATCCTCTAAAATGACTTCGTTCCCTGTGATGAACGCGGACAAGAGGAAAAGTAGTCTCCGGCAGCGACCGGGTCTCCGGATGTACCATCACCCGCTTAACCTGTACACAAGGGTGAGATCCGCCCAAACCGCCAGAGGAATATGTTATTATGATAGAGAGCGGGCCAAGCAGAATCCAATGCGGCTTCTGGTCGAGCGGGCATGACATGCTGTTAGCAGCTATACAGCTCGACCGCATGGGCGCCGTTCTGCCCACCGCCGGATTTGTTTTCCGTTGTGGGTGCCCTTTGTTTGTCTCTGAGAAAATTTCGTAATTTGACCAGCGCCCGTTGCTTGATGGGATCGTGAAATATTATCAAATTCAATCGCGGATCGAAATCGGATCGAGAGCACTTGTACAAGATCAAACTGTGTCACTTTCATGATATTCGAGTGGAGTTCACAAGCCATCTACACTTGACTGATATGCTGCTCGTCGGTGTCCGAGAGGAGGCCTCACAACATGGGGGACGATAGGGTAGAACAGAGAAAGGACAAAGCTACTTAAATTACTTCGGCGCACCCAATGCATCGTTCTGAGGTAAACTGAACAGGTATACATATGACGCCCTACACCGCCTTCAAAGTTCCTGGCCCTTCTCCGAGAGGGCGATGAAGCCCTGCGAGCCGTTCTGGGGGTCAGCCTCCACATCGGACGATGTCATGTCTTGCTTCTCGAGCCCGTAGCGGCTGTCCGTCGCGGTATGCATGGGGATCTCCTTGAGCAGGAGAGTGGTGAGCAACCCGCCGCCCGCGAGACCGAGCATGACCTTCCAGACGATGGACATGGAGGTCGCAAACGCGATGCGGACCTCGGTCCGTAGAGGCTCTTCGAGCGTCGGGATGATGGGGATGATGGCGTAGGCGATCTCGACGCCTTCAGGGAACTGCCCAGCGAAGGCGGAGGGAAGGTGCTTCTTGAGTTCGTTCTGCAGGATAGATGCTGAAATAGTGATGCCCCACGTCTGTACGACGAAGGAGAAATCAGTGATGTGCACTGATTATGTATGGAATGACGTACCTGCGCGAACTGACGGAGGAAGTTCTGGAACGCGAGAGCTGCAGCAAAACGAGGCACAGGACTGGACGCAAGGATGGGAAAGACAGAGGCGGACCACTAGCATGCCAAGGCAGGGGTGAGTCGAGCTGTCTCAAAATCAACCAGAGACACTTACGATGATACCGATACCAGCCGCGGTGATGACCTGGAAGCCAGCCCACATGCCGGTCGAAGAATTGTACTTGAACAGAGTGAAGAGTCCAAAGCCGATGAGCATGAGGATCCAGCCCACGTAGTTTGCCGGGCGATACTTTGCCATCCTCTTCACGACTCCACCAGCGAAGAGTGATAGAGGAGCGCAAATGAGCGTGGTGGCGAGCATGTTGACGCTGGAGTGGATGGGGCTGGCGCCGAAGCAAGCCTGGAAATATACAGGAATATAGACTAAATCGCGTTAGCTATGCCGTTCAGCGGATTATGAAACAGGACACATACACATAGTCGACATGGTGACAATACCATGAAAGAACGTTGCAAGATATCTGGTACGTGAAGGTGATGAGTGAATCGAAACAAAAAGATGGGGGGTGCGTCTCACCCGCTCAAGGCCGTCCTGCTATGAAGGATGTCCAAAGGAGTGGTCGGTTCGCGTGGAACAAGGCTTTCGAATACAAAGAATGCAAGGATGAATACGACCCCGATGATGAGTGGTGCCAGAACATGAGACGAGCTCCAAGGGAAACGGATGCCTCCCCAAGTCAACGCCAGCAATGCAAGTGTCGTGCCAACGATGATAATCAAGTTACCACTACGAATGAAGTATTAGTATAGCACCGCTGTTAGCGACGATATGACTGACATCCAATCGACCCGTGCGAGCTTCTCTCTTATGGATCCTTCAGGAGTCCTCACACGGAGAAAAACTGCGACGAGGACGAAGGATATCCCCGCCAATGGGAGATTCAGGTCTATAACAGAGGTGTAGATGAAGATCTTCAGTAACAAAGCGAGAGGGGAAGGCTGAAATCCGTACAGAACAGCCATCTCCAAGTCGCATCTTGAGCAAGCGAGCCGGCCTTACCAAGGGTATGTTATATCGTGCTCTTCTCCAATTAGACGATGGAGTATTTACTCACTATGGTCGGACCAATAGCTCCTGCAAGTGCCCAAACGAGGATGAGAATACCTTGGTACGTTCCACGTTCCGCGAGCGACACCAAGTCACCAAGGATGATTGAACCCAAGTTCACGATGGCACCTCCGCCAATCCCTTGGACGGCTGAAAGCAACAATTTCACAATTGCGATAGCGGAAGAAGTAGAAAAACGTACTTCGAGCAGCAATCAGCCAATTCATGGTCTGTGCGGCTCCAGCCAGAGCACTTCCAACCAAGAAGATCGCAATGGACACCAGCATGATTGGCCGACGTCCAAAAACGTCCGCGAGGCGACCAGAGAAGGGTAGGATTGCTGTGCTAGCGAGGCCGTATGCCGACCCAATCCAGACGAAGTCGTCGCCACCATGAAGGTCGCTCGTTATTGTAGGGACTGCGGTCGACACGGCGGTCATGTCAAGCGCGCTGAGGAAATTGGCAACGACGACTGCAATGAAAGACAACCAGAAAGCTGAACCTTTCCCCGACTTGGGGGGCGGAGGGGCTGGCGAGGACATGGCGGTAGGAGATTGAGGTCGAGGGGCGGGGAGCGCTGTCGTGGGGGCGACGTGCGTGAGGGAATGACAAGGCGTCAGAAGGTTCGAGTGGAATATAAACGGGGTGCTTCGCGAGCATGGAACGCATGGGCTACTGAAGATGATTGAGGCGCCTAAACAGAGTCTACTAGCCCTTGTGTGAAGGCTGCAAACAGAGGAAACGATGGTGCACCTAGAGGACTGGAGCTATCAGTATCACGCGCTCATCAGCGGCTGTACTTGAGAACACATCGAAATGCCATGCTGCGTTCGGAGAGCAGACCTGCCGGCGAAGCATGCATACCGCTGGCGTGGCGCGGTGAGGCCGGCTGTACCGCCGATGAGCCCCATGTTCACACAAGTAGCCTAGAAGCGTGCATCAAGTCCCGCGGGAGGCGCGGTGGGCGTATGTGGGCAAGCAAGAACAATCAGAATAGCAGGATCCTGCAGTCATATACCAGTACAGAGCAACGTGGTATTGTCTTGCGCGTCGACAATATCGCAAGTTCAGACAAAAAGACAAGAGTCGGGTCATTCGTCATCATTCGAGGCTGCGGTCGAGTCGGTGATCAGACAATGACCGGTGAAGATGCTGGTTGGACGGGAGTAGAATGGGAATGGAAGCTCTCCGGTGTACACGTACTTCTAATCGGCCCATCGCAAGCAGTGTAAGTCCCATAAATGGGTTATCCGTCCCTAGAATTCCTTGCGCGCCTGATAACTGTTGTCCGATCTACCTGGTTTGTCCACCGTGAGCTGTCCGTCCTGAGGCCTCTGAGATGAAAACCTCCTCCTGCCTGGTTCCTTCCACAGCATCGTGAGCTTGGTAGTGCCAAATTGGAGGCAGAAAACCCTGTCTATGACCATGATCTGTATACTCATCACCCAGTTGCAGGCGCTGACAGAGACACCAACCCGACAATTCTCATTGCGCATGGCCTGGCCACAGTAAGTCACGGAACCTTCAGAGATGTTCACTCAGACTCCTCCAAAAGCTCTGTGCTTTCTGTTTTACACATAGACACACGAAATCTGTGTTGGAATCCTGGCGTCAAGATGGCGAGCTCGCGGAACGAGCGCCACAGGTCCCGCCCCCCGACGGATACCCGCGCCCTTATCTACCCCTATTCTACTGTGTATATAAGGTCTATTGTATGTACTATGTACGGCACGCGTTTGCACCGGCCAAACGCGAATCCCATTTGTGCCCGCTTGCCCTCGAACTTCTACACAAACGCGTCTCCTCTGCCCGAAGGATAATTCGAGGCACTGCCTAGTGGGGCCGAAGCCACTCGACGATCCCGCGAACCGACGACCCATGACGACGACCGACCCGACGACAACGACCGACCCGACGACGACCCCGTGCACCCCGACGACCCCGTAACCGTGACCGCCCCGCGCTCCCCGCTGCTCCCGCCCCGATGGCACCGCCCACAATTGCAAAGCTCGCCGACGACAACTACGCCGAATGGGTTATCGGCATGGAGGCCCTCCTTGTTCGCAAGGGTCTCTGGGAGGTTACGAGCGCCCCTGCTGATGAAACCCGCCCTCCGGCTCTGATAACACGAAGGCTGTGCGTGCCTGGCGTGCGAAGATCGCAGAAGCGCGCGCCGAGATTATCTTG